>NC_085104.1:3513796-3576296 GCF_963422355.1 Corticium candelabrum
CCACCCTTGTTTAAAGAGTTTCCTACCCACCGGGTTTCTGCGCTCACACGTGCCACACGCATGATGTAGCAACATAGCACAAAGAAAATAGCCTATAGGTCAAAAACGTGTAAACGATAATATTAACAACATGCAATAGCCCAGTTCGGTATGTTAAGTTTATACTAACCTAATGTTTGTCTTTTGTTCAAATGATCACAATATATACAACGTAGAGTCAATATGATTATCTAAATCTATTTTGTACATAAATACATGCTATACAAGCGCGAGCGCTCAAAAATTGATTAGGAAATGCAGTAATTGCAGAGACCAATATAGCTGCCGGCCATCGGCCGACAGCCGACTAAATGTGATGTTTGGCCGGCATAAAAATGTTTATAGCCTGACATTAACCGATCAATTTCTAATTGCGTTGAGCTGAGGTTGTCATAGCATAGGGCTGTCCCTTTTGCGTGAAATTGTTCTCAGAAGATGTCGTAGGATATAGCAGAAAGTGATGATGACATGTGTGTAGCATATCTAAGTTGCTATAACAACTAATAAAATTAGGTTGTTATTGTCTTATCTGTAATTATGTTACAAGGTGCTATTTGTTGCGATATGAGCTGAAGAGAGCACCTTACTGCTGTGCTCATTATCTACTTTAGTCTAGCTAGCAACTTACGTGCAACTACTCTCCGTTAGCGTTGACCTTTTACACAGGAAGTGCTAATTGAGACTGCGGTTTCACCAGATGTTCTATTTATTGACCATCTTAATTAAGATCTTTAGTAACCGCCTTTGCTTACTCTAACAAATCTTCTTACACGCAAGTATGCCCCAAGTAGAGCGTGCGTTCTAGCTTTTTGACCTTCTATTCTGAAACTAAAAATGTTCAAAGGTCCCAATATTCGACCATTGCTTACGTCATGCAACTAGGGTAGTAGATATCAGCAGCCATTGCAGATATATACGGTCTACACAGGCGCAAACACTTGTTAGAGTGACGCTCGCTAACTAGTTGGCGCTAACCTCGCTAAGTATCCGGATTCTCTGTCTTGTTTTGATAAACATCCGGCTGCATCAGAATGAACTTAGTATATGATCCAGTTGTTGCTCAGCTCTATCCTAGTGATGCTCCGTCTACTCATCAAGCAGTGGCGGTGGAGGGTGATGGCAACTGCTTCTTTCGTGCTGCGTCTGTGACACTAACTGGATGTGAGAAGGATCACGTCAAACTTCGCCAGAATGTACGTGAGGAGTTGGAAGAGCAAGCTGAAGCTCTTGCGTCCTCCATACTATCATGGTCCTTGCAAAACCATGAGTAATTTTAATTAATATGTGAGAGTTCATCATTGCTTGTTCTTCAATAGCTTCTTTCAAAATAGGTCAGTCTAATATAGAATTTATGAACATCACATATGTGTACAGTACTGTTCCAGCAATTTTTGCTACCATTTACGATTGGGATTCTAGCGTAAGGCGCGCTTTAGCCTGTGAATCTAAGGCTTTAAGTTTCTTGGCTTTTCTGAAATATTCATTTGGTGCATAAGAGATCAAGGTACAATGTACATTTAATTTATGCATTGCTGATCAAAACTCTAATGCGGCTGATCAAATTTTGATTGTGATCTGACATTTGCCGGCTGACTGCAAAACGTTATATTGGTCAGTGAATTAACACTCACAACTCCAGCCTAAATCTCCATGAGTTCTTGCGAGCTAGGCAACTCCGTTTGCGCGCTGAGCTGCAATCTAATAACGTCGGCATTAGTATCTCGTGTGAGAAGCACCGCCAAATCTGATTTGGGCAAACTACGTCCATTGTAAAAGTAAACATCCAGATGGTGGAGATGTAACAAATTACACCTGCCAGAGCGCTCAAACACGTGCACTCGCATGCACACATACACTCACTCTCACAACCAAACCTACAAACAAATTTGTTTTTGAAAATTAGTGTTATCATCAGACCTATGTTCCCATCGGTCCTATGTTTCTCAGACATCTTTATTTTAACAATATAATACATTTTATCTACGTCTTCAAATTCTATCAAAATGTGCATACATATCTGGTTCTGTATGAGCGTGAGATGTGTGTGTGTGTGTGTGTGTGTGTGTGTGTGTGTGTGTGTGTGTGTGTGTGTGTGTGTGTGTGTGCGCGCGTGTGCGTGTGTGTGTGTGTGTGTGTGTGTGTGTGTGTGTGTTTTACAGTCTGAATAATTCAAAAAAATGAAACTAAATATTGCTTATAATTATATCGCAATAATCTACCTATCTTAAGTTTACTATAACATATTACCAGACGAATAGATTCCCTCAGTGCCACTTCCTCCTACATGAAATGCAGGATTGTCATAACCATTCTAAACATAGAAATAATAAAATAAGACTAGATCAAGATTGACGTCCTTGTTACCAGCAGATCAATTTTCATTTGAGTTATCTAACAAACGATTTCAGTCAATAAATATAACATCTGAGTTCCACATTTTGCTAACATTTTCTATAATTTCTTCTATTATTGACTGAAAGCCAGTTACAGGGTCACAACACCTTTTCATTAAATTTCTTGTTTTCTCGTCGACCTAGAAAATTAAGAATTATGATATAGTAATATAAAGTTGCCAAATATTATATTCCTTTACCGTAGCTCCTGGTATCCCTTGACCGCCTTGTTCTCCTTTGTGACCTGTAAAGCCTCGACCACCCTATGAAGTAAGGCTAACAAATCACCATGCAAATTATGTAGCTTGCAATTCTTAGAGACCTTGACACCTTTTTCCCCGGAAGAACCATCTGGCCCCGGATGTCCTGGTGGACCCTGTAAATAATTACAAAATTAGAACTGATAATTCCGAAATAACAAAAGCATCATATATTATACCGGTTTTCCATCTAAACCTGCTAAACCTTGTGATCCTTGGTATCCTTTCGCTCCCTATTCGGTAAAACAAATTGCAATTGATATAATATATTTCCGTGTCAAAACACTCCACTTTCAGCATCTATTTGATATTAAAATAATCAATAATTGATTGTATTTTGCAGTTATTTTTTATTGTCTAAATTGCATTATCTTTCGATCAGTAATTGATTGCCGGATACAATATGTTTGAAAAGTACAGCCAATAAGCCAGCAATTTCCGCGCTTCAAGTGACACAGAAACATGCAGTACAATTGTTATATTGATGCCTATATGAACCGACAACACTTCCGTCATCAATACGTGTATGAAGTAACCTTTATTCCTTGGACTCCTTTAATACCAGGCAAACCTGGAGGACCTACTGGACCCTAACAAATACAATTGATAACTACTCAATCTTGTGCTTAAAATAATATATGTTTACTTGAGGTCCGGTATCTCCAGTTACTCCTCGTGGGCCCGACACTCCTTGTTTTCCAGTCTCGCCAGTTGCACCAGGAGGACCCTTACACAATATATTAGTAAACTAAATTTCCAGTTGAATAGAACTTACTACGGGACCTCTTGGACCGGGTGATCCTCTTGAACCAGAGTCGCCCTAAGTATTTAATCTTATTCGTTGTTCATTGCAAAAAAATGAAAACAAATAGTACCTTAATTCCGTTTTTCCCGGATAATCCAGTATCACCTTTCTCGCCAGAATAGCCCTACAGTTTACCAAACGACTGGTATTGAAAAGGTTCACACACACGAACACCCACACACCTGTATTGACCAACCTTTACAAACGTCATGGTTATCAATATTAGCAAACCGACGGAGAAACAGAGAGACAGAGAGCAGAACATGCAAACGATCAGACAGACCAACAGACAAAAACACATATAAACACTTAAACGACAGTAGAGAAACTGAAAGGAGACAGATAGACAGGCAGAAAGACAGGCAGACAGGTATTTTTTCTCACTTAGACTCTACTTGTACATATGCTAGTAATTTGTTAAAGCTAACTAATCTTTGCAAGCAAAAAAATCATAGTTAGAGTAATGAACTTGTCCTTAAATGTCAAAGTACAATAATCTATCTAAATGACATGATTAAGTAACGAAGATGAACGGTTTTAAGACATACAGCGCATAATTTCTATTATACATTAGCTGGTGA
Source organism: Corticium candelabrum (assembly GCF_963422355.1). Classification (NCBI taxonomy): domain Eukaryota; kingdom Metazoa; phylum Porifera; class Homoscleromorpha; order Homosclerophorida; family Plakinidae; genus Corticium; species Corticium candelabrum. Next base: position 3,517,875 of record NC_085104.1, read on the forward strand.
AAGCCCGTATAATAGATATATCCTATCCATACGGTTCCATAGTAATCTATATACGTAGTTCCGATGACTAAGTGGTTCGCTGGTAATTATTGTGTAAAGATGGAAGCGCTTTGATAAAATTCACTGAGTTATCTGGAAATTTGATGACTAGCCTTTTGAGAAAATGTTTCGTTGCAGCTAGCATCCCAGAGTTCTACTCAATGACTCTCCTGGTATGACTCGGGTAATAGTCTAACACTGCCTCTGGATCTTCCAGATTTCTGCTAAGATACGGGCAAAGCATGCTTCACGCAAATGCTTGAACTCCCACACACACGAAAAAGGCACCTCAATGATAGCACCTGATAGAATTGTAGGCGATTGTATAAGACAAAATCACTTGCTTCCACTGCCCTGCAAAATTCTGAACAGGAGAAAATGCTACTGTTACCATGACAACTTAATTTCAAATGCGAACAATAGTAAACCTGTAATGTGCATCACATGTGGTCAGTAGAACACATAAGCGTCCTCTCTTGTAGAAGAATTAAGAAGATCCCGACAAGCAAGAGCCTGTATGGTGGTGTGATTTGCATCAATGGCACCAACACAGTATGGCAATTCTAACGCTTTCCCGACTCGATCTCGGCTGATGCCCTTAAAGTTCTCTCTATTAGATGGTGCTTTCATATACTCTGATTGAATAACTTGTAACAGCGCAGTGCATGATGCCCTGATAATGTGTCATGATTAATTTGTATGACAAGTTGAATGACGGCGCATGAAATGACCAAGTGGAAAGCTGAAGAAAACTGACACTTGGGAGTTGTTTGATCTCATTTGATGTAAACCGAAAGTCAATCTAAATAATAAATAGGAATCAATACTGCTCATCGGCAATACTACAGAGACAAATTAACCGACAGTTAAGGAGACAGACAGACAAAGAAACGCAAGCCGGGATATTATACTACAAAGTGTTACTAACTGTAATCTCCAAAACAAAGATGAGATAGAAAACAGAAAGGGAGACAGACAGAGGCAAACTTTTACGATAATATATCAACGAAGACAGAGACAACCAGACAAATGGTGCACATAAGTCTTTTACATTTTATCACATGTAGTAGCATTGAAGCATAAAATGTATTGAAAGACAGACAAATACACAGACATATAGATAGATATGCAAAGAAACAAAAAGATAGGTAACAGACAGACAGATGTGTGTATGTGTATTTAGTAAATATCTAGTGTGTGGTCTAGTTTATTTAGTCCTCGTATACGTAGTAGATGTAATAAACACGTACATTAGCTATTGCAATGGTTCCATAGTTGGTTTATAGAAACATTTATGTATTGACAAACCGACACCAAGACAGATGACAGACAAACAAATAAACAGACAGTGCATATAAATCTTTGTAACGTGTATCAGCATTAATGTATAAGGTATGATGTATAAAGAATGCATTGATAGACAAATAGATAGATAGGCAGTCAAACAAACAAAAAGATAGTGAACAGACAAAGCAGACAGAAAGAATTCTAACAAAATAGCCTATAAACAGACAGACAGAAAGGTACACAGGTAGGTACAAAAACAGACAAACAGCAAGACAGATTATTCACTACAACTTCGTTTTGTGTAACTCTACGCACGGGTCCAGGAATCAATCTTTAGCTTCGTTGCCTTTTACTGATATTCAATGAATGGCAGTATTGATGTTGAAAATAAAAGACAGACAGACGAACACATAGACTGACGTATAAGACGCACGAATGAGAGAAATAATAAATAGCAGAATTGTGGAAATGAAAATAACATATTAGAAATGGCTCAAACTGCTCAACTCTAGAGTTTGACCATTGTGGGAGATATGGTGAGTACGCCATTAAGAACAGCACGGAATTCAAGTCTCCCTGGCGATGAGCTTTTTCTGTCACTCTTGAGCGATGTAACAGATGGGAGCTATCACGAAAACTGTGTAGACGTGCTAGAACTAGTGAATGAGATTTAGACTCTTATTAAAAATAATTGATAGTTTATTAATTGCCATGCTTTTAGCGACTTAAGTCGCTGGACTATATTTTAGCCTGTACTAACAGTTGCAACATCCAAATATATGTACCGACAGGCAGACAAACGTGCAACACAAAAGAGAGCCACAACATCGCTATTCAAATTCAAATAATAGACCAGACATTGTGGCTTTGGACACCGACAAGGGTTGCAACGTTGACCCGGATATAGCTCTGGTAAACCGTTGGAGCTCTTATATTTTTCAAGGTCATTTGAGTCAGACGGTGCTGCTGCAGAAAGAAGAGAAGAGAGGAAGAAGGCCAAATATGTAAAGGAAAATCTACGAGGTGGATCAACAGTCACTTTCATTCTTTAGTCGTAGAAAATTTTGGAGGATGGGGTGAGATGGAAAAACTTTCTGAAAAAGCTAGACAGGAATTTACGAGATGAAATTGGTCGACCTAAAGCTGGTGAGTTTCTGGGCATCTGGAGAAAGACATTCTCGACTAAACTTCAGAATTGCAACATAAAAGTCATTATGAGAAAAATCTCAGCTCTGACAAATGACAGTGTAGATTGCTCTACCCAGTTTTTCAGCAACTAAGTTGGCTCCAGGTAGCCTGCATTGTTCTCTTTTAGGTGGTACATATTTGTTTGTTTTGTAAATCTAGGTGTACTAAACACTCGTAGTTACAGAACTACATTTAGTTACCTTGGTAGCAACTTATCATAGATGTACGTTTGAAATAAATGTTATTTGACAGACAGACAGACAGACAAACAGACAGACAGACAGACAGACGGACGGACGGAAGAACGGACTGACGGACGGACGGACGGACGGACGGACGGACGGACGGACGGACAGACAGACAGACAGACAGACAGACAGACGGAGAGGCAGAAATTCCGACACGCAGTCCTAATCTAGGGGTTAACCATAGTTACGAATGTTGGAACAAGGATATTGGGCATCCCAATAGCAAACACTTAGTTTTTTGAACATACATGTCTGGAGTCATCAAATCAGGAACTGACTTATGTGACAAGTTGAAATAATTGGATAATGTCCAAAGATGCTATGGATTTGCTTAGATTGTGTAACATTCCTAGAATCAATCATTTACCATGTTCGGTCTATCCTGATCTTATCAGACCTTCAGCCGATCTTCATTATTTTCAAACTAGATAAAATTGTACATATTTGTGTAGTTCAATAAACGATTCTGTGTGACTCCAAGAAACTATACTCATCAAGCACGCAGATTTGGCCTATCTTCAGTGAGAAAAATTTCTCAGTCAGATATCCCAGGGTCATGGTCTCATTCACTACACGAGCTACCAGTTCGCTACCCGAATTTAAAGCCTAATAATATGAACCCTAATAGTACAACAAAATAGTATCAACTTTGCAGCCTATGATTTTACTGGGCGACACTCTCAACTCCATCTCGACAGCATTTTAAATAATATGTGGCATTTATATCAAACCAAAAGAGGGATTTAGCACAAATTATTGGCAGGTATGATTAAAGCAACAGCTTTAAGCCTTCTAGAAAATACTACATCGCACCAAGAGAAAGTCAAAATTCCATCAATAAATGGCAAAAAGCAAAGGCATAGTTATCGTTCATTCCAACCTTAACAAACTTTGTAATTATTTCTTGAAAATTCTACTTTGCGGCTTTGTTGAGTTTTGGTATCCCATTGCCTTATAGTGATGATATTCGTACTGGTGATTGTAAAAGGACCATCACTGACTCAAGTAGGTACCATCAAATAGCATGCAATTCAAGATGTGGGACTGTTTGACTTCAAGGCAGCATTGTGTCGGTGTGGTCTGTCTGCTTGAATGAAATGAAAATATTTCACAAGAGAGAACAAAGAGACAGGTATCCCACTACACAGTCGACCAGAAATCATAATGTTAGACACAGGAGCTCAGTGTTCGATAGTCAGCCATACTAAGGCAGAAGCCCCCCTACGCCATCAGAACTGCCCGCTATGCCTTCCACATACACCTTACACGTTTGGAGCAGACCGCTACGCTTCCAATACTGGCCACTCATGTAGTAGGTAGTGCAGTGTAAGCTACACCTGCAAATCTACAGTTATGAAAAAGGGGAGGGACAAAAGTCAATTTTAAGGGTAAAGTCACCTCTGCAGTAACAACCGAAAGTCGGCTGCTGACGGCCGGGTAACCCTAGAACGGACAGAATTGATACGGGTATTATTGGAAAGTTCTATGTTTGCTTTATCCAATTACGCCCGCCTCTCATTTGTATGATGCTTTACAACGGAGATAGATCGAGTTATGTGATGCTTCTGGTAAAATTATGAGATAGAAGGTAGAGTCTTGTCAATCATGTACCGTTTTAATTAAATATCTACTGTAGTTATAATTAGATTGGTATGTCATGTAAATAGTAACTAGAAACAGTTTGAGAGTGTAACCTGTCACCTAAGAACAGCAACTAAGACTCTCTATCGCATTCCACAGCAATGTCGGTCTCTGCGTGGTTTACTGGGAAGTTATTAGAACAGCAGTAATGAGACACTGCTACAACAATAGGGCATCTTGTATAGGGTGGTAGGTATCCTAAGTCACTCCCTAAAGCCAGAGGTGACTAAATATGAAATGGGCTTTAGTCCGCTTATTATTTGTCCAAACTTTTATCTCAACGGAGTGATAATGAGGAAGAAGGTGCAGACTTTTCAATCATGAGTTTCTAGTTGCGTATCTTTATCATTGTTTTGGTAATGAGAAACAGTTTAATTACTTTAAGAATGTAATCCATACACTGCTATCGTCTGTCAGTCAGTGTAATTTGTAGAGGCTACTCTCCCAAACCATTGGTAATTATTATTTCAGAAATTAGCCCAGACACGTACATGTCACGTTTATGTGCTAGACTCGTGTGCAACGCCCATACGGCTGTCTTCCAAAAATCATGGCTAGAACCCAATGAGCTGGATCAAATGTATAGCTAGATGTACCCGGTGCTCAGCCTTAGAGCTCGGATTTACACGAAGACTATCGTCCACATATGAAGTCACTGCATTGAGAAGACAAAAATAGCAAAAATGCTACATTCAACAGAAATGGAGGTATCCGGCAACGTTAAGTATAATTATAGATGACCCATTTAGTGTTACATAACTTTGGAAAACTAAAATGATCTGATTTCAAAAATAATTTTTAAGAAAAGGTTTTCAATCAAGCTGCAAAATATGCCTATGCATTCGGGTGTATTTCCGAAAAATACTTCAACCCTTAGAGATGTGTGTGTGTGTGTGTGTGTGTGTGTGTGTGTGTGTGTGTGTGTGTGTGTGTGTGTGTGTGTGTGTGTTTGCGTGTGTGTGTGTGTGTGTGTGTGTGTGTGTGTGTGTGTGTGTATGCGCGCGCGCGCGCGTATTAGCCTCGAACTTCAAGACCAGAGAGCGTCCAAAGCGAGCGATCTCTAGAACGATACTAAAATGATTTGGGAAGTACTTATCATAAGCGATGCTAAATGATAGTCTAACAGCACAGGATCGTTTTTTACAGAGTTCAATAATGAGATGGAAAGATCCGAGCTTTGTATTAATTAAGGAAACATATCATTTGTAACTGTCATGAGATGTCATGAACAGAGAAGAGACGTCTGCCGTGTTCGCGGCGATATCTTGGTGGACGGCATAAAACGACGACTCTTTGATTACGTGAAAGAACGTGAGCAAGTCTAACCGCTCGACGAGCGAAACGTTCGACCAGTCTTCAAAAGTCAGTCGCGGATACAGAACTCTTTTGAGGTGGGGAATGTAATTAGCCACACCCCATGGCAGCTAAATCTTTATTTGAACTACGAAACAAGCAAACTCACTTCAATCTCTATAAGGGTTAATTTAAAAGCATATTTGTTAGATAATTATAGGCATATATAAGTTTAGAATTGAACGAGTAAAGAATCCATCAAAAATTTAATTAACAAGACAATGAACAACTTTGCGGCTCTGGTGGGAGTGTCGTTGAAGAGAAGGGTCATCACCCAAGGACCTCCACTCGCCTACGAAAGTGATGGAATAGCTACGCTTCTGTTCATGTCCTCTCACCGCAAGCTTAAAAATCAAAGAACTAGAGCTGAAACTAAAACAAAAACGCGTGCGTCCGCCAGAGTGGCTCTTGCGTGTACTTAGAGCCTCTGATGTGCACTTATCGCCCAGGAGGACTTCACGCGCGTAATCAGCGTTAGTGTACTTAGGATAACCAATTACTGCTAAACTAATCATAATTTAGAGCCAACATACCGGATATAAGACGTTGATTGGCTCAGAAATCTATTACCGAAGTAGTACCGTTCTAGTCTAGACTAGACTTAGCACTTCGAGAGCTCTCTGGTTTGGAAGTTTAAGGCTATGAGCGCGCGTGTGTGTATGCGTGTATGCCACTGTGTGTGTGTGTGTGTGTGTGTGTGTGTGTGTGTGTGTGTGTGTGTGTGTGTGTGTGTGTGTGTGTGTGTGTGTGTGTGTGCACTTCCGTGAACGTACCAAGGTATTTCTAATAATGGACACCTACATTAGGTTCATTTGAAATGGCGCTACAGACTATTTATAAGGACATAAGATGGATTGATAGACCAACCCAAGACGTATAGCACCCAAACCAACAGACAGACAAACAGACAGACAGACAGACCCCGGATGTGCTTTGAACATGCCTGGTTTTTGAAAGTGGTCTTCGGTTTCATCTGTATTTCTTTTGAACCGTGTTTGGTTATGCCTGATCATAAGTCTGACTTTGAAAGTTGTCCCGCTGTTTCCTGTGCCTTCAAAGGCCAGATTCAGCGAGTTCTTTGTCATATCAGACAATCTCATGATGCTAACAACATCCCGGATTTGTTTGTCTCTCGTTTGAACCTTTCGAAATGTTAACATTGTTCAAAGTGTTTTGCGAAACTTGGGCAAAATTTGTCACAATGCAAGAAGAATCTTTCCTGCTCGACCGTTGGTTTGAATTTGAATCTGTTTCCAGCCAATGTCCTTCAAATCCATCACCATCTTCAAAGAATGCTCACACCTTACCTACTTTTGAGACGCCTCTAACCCGTGGTGTGCTACCAGAAACTTATACGTCTTCTGCTTCTCCTTCACGGGAAACTAAAGCGTGGGAGTACATCCGGTCTTTATCATCTGAGGAGATCCTCAAAATGATTCCAGCGAGAACGGTGCAGAAGATCAAACCTGCTATGAAAGCTAACTCCCTGGATTGCTGTTCAGTAGCCTTCAGAAAGATCAGAAATGACCCAACAGATGAAAGAGGCTGGAAATTGCTGCTGCTGATACCGCGTATGGTATTACGACAGCTTACAAGGGGTGGAAAAGCAAAACTATCTGTCATGCAATCCATGTATAAGCAGTTCCATAACTTTCAATGGGAGGACTTACTGTCTAGTGGTACAGAAGACACGAAGAAAGGGAATGCTAAAGGTAACTCCAGAGATCACGTCAAGAGAGATGCCCTAAGTCTTGTCCGATGTGGTGAACTTTCAAGAGCTGCCCGTGTTCTTACAAGCTCAGGATTAGCTCCCGCTACTCCAGATACAGCTCACAAGCTTGCTGAGAAGCATCCTTTCCGGGTGTTTGACATTCAGAACATGCCATCTCCTGCTATGCATATCAGTTTGTCAAAACAACATATGTTTAATTCCATCAAGAAATCACAAAAGAGGCTCAGGGTGTGGCCCGTCAGGATGGCGATATGAACACCTAAAAGTTATTGCTTCCGACACAGTTTCTGCTGAACAGTTGCATTTTGCTTTTTCTTGTATTGCCAATGGATCAGTCCCTGTTGCCAGGTTGTTGTCCTCAGCACGGCTGATTGCTTTGCCCAAAGCCTCAGGAGACGTTCGACCAATAGCTATTGGAGAAGTTTTCAGAAGAGTTACTGCAAAATGTATTTGTGCACAGATGAAAAGGGAATTTTCGAATTTATTTTCTTCTCTGCAGCATGGGGTGTCAACTTAGGGAAGAACAGATCTTCTTTTACACCATATCCAGCTTTTACTAGAAGCCAACAATGACTGGTTTGTTCTGAAGACTAATGCTAAAAATGCCTTTAATTCAATCCACCGCTCCCATTTGCTGCAACAAGTGATGAAATCTTTTCCTATCTTGACCAATCATGTCATGCAAATGTATTCTGGGTTTGGTCCTCTGATCTTTCTACAGAACAACGTCCGAGTTATTTTGTCATCCTCTAGGACCAGTTCTGTTTTCTTTAGGCATACAACAAACCCTGGTTGATTTGCAAAGCAATTTTCAAGCAATAAGAGTGCTAGCTTATCTTGATGATGTCTTCTTAGTTGGACCAGCAAAACGTGTCCTTGATGCTTTTTCCACTTTTCAACCTGAATTTTTCAAAATAGGATTGGAAATACAGGAAACAAAATGTGAAATATACTGTTCATACGACAAAGAAGACACCTTCTCTTCTTAATATACCATACCTGTTTCTAGTGAAGGCAGTTTGATACTAGGAACACCAATTGTGAAACGTGAATATGTTGCACGAGCATGTTCCACTATTGCAGAAAATGGGAGTGATCTTTGTAGACAGCTTGTCGATTTGGATAATGTGCAAGCATTCATGTTGCTTCTTAGATACTGTCATACCACACGGCTAAATCACTTAGCAAGAGGAGCGTGTCCAGAAACACTGGCACAGGCAGCTACTATCATCGACAAGCAAACAAAATCTACCTTCTCTTGTTTGCTAGGAAATGTTGACATCAGTGGAAATATGTGCAAGCAAGCAACGTTGCCAGTAAGACTAGGAGGATTTGGTATGACTTCCCTAAACGAAGTGGCACCCTTTGCTTTTGTTGCCAGCTGGGCACATTCTCTTAAGCTATTGCCTGATCGCTTTCCTGTTCTTCAAGATCAAGTCAACCCTCTAGTGACATCATCTAATCATGCGAGTGATATTGAGCTAACTTTAGAACACCATCTCAAAGATATTTCCACGTTGTCGCATTTGTTGCCTAACACAAAAAAGTTGCAACATCGTCTGACAACAGAATTTGTACAAGCAAAAGCAGATCAGTTGATTGAAACTGATTCTAACCGAGATGCAGCACGACTGCGTTCAATTAGAGGTAAAGGAGGAGGAGCATGGTTAGATTCCATTCCATCTTCAGAAAAGTTTGCACTTTCATCTGGCAATTTTGTCTTGGCGGCTTCTCTCAGATTGGGTCTACCTTTGTTTTTACCACCTTGGGCCACTAAATGTGAATGTGGAAAGTCACTAGATGTTGAAGGGTACCATTTACTAACATGCAAAATGGGTGGAGGCCCAGTTTGGTCTCACAATTCTGTTGTTTTGTGCTGGTCTGAATGCCTGAGCAGTCTACAATGCCAACAACAAATTGAAACAAAAGATAGATATACAACATCCAACAATAGAGCAGACATTGCTGTGTTTGACTCAACATGTGGGGGAAATGTTGAGCTTGATGTGACACTTGCTCACCCCTGGAGCCAGGACATTCTGCGAAGTGCAGCAATTACGGATGGAGATGCAGCAAGAAGAAGAGAAGACATCAAACATAGCAAATATTCTCAAGAGCAGTTGCCTGGAGGGTACACTCCTACCCTTATTCCACTAGTTTTCGAGCACTTTGGTGGGTGGGGAGAAGAAGCATCAACGTTCATCAATAAACTTTCCAAACTATATAGAGGTGAAGAAGGAAGAAACAATCCCTCAGATTTTAAAACACATTGGAGAAGGCGCTTGTCAGTACAACTTCAGCGTTGCAATGATTCAGTGTTGGCTAGAAAGATGATCAGAGTAACATATGGACAGAATGCTGACCAGAGATTAGATGTTGTGCAACTTTCAATTCAGTAAACTAAATTTCGGTTGTAGGCTGCATAGGGGAGCTTTTTAATGCTAATTCTTATTTGTGCAATTGTAATGTAGTTGTGACACTTGTTGATCATTACCTGTTACTTTAGTTTCACCTGTATTGGCTTTGATGTATAACAATATATGAAAGATTGACAGACAGACAGACAGACTGACCGACCGACAGACGGACAGACAGACAGACAGACAAACAAACAGACAAAAATACAGACACACAGACAGACAGCCAGAGACAGACACACAGACAGACAGAGAGACAGAGAGACAAGCAAAGACAAACAGACAGACAGACAAAAAGACAGAGACAGAGACACACAGGCAGGCAGGCAAACAGGCAGGCACGTTATTTTATAGGATATGTCATCTCTACACACTAGAATATACATGATTTTTCTACAATTAAAAGAAAGTGCTTAATAAACAAGTTCAACTATTTCATTGTGTAGGCAGGAAGGCAGACAGGCAGTCAGGTTATTTTATTAGAATTCAGCATCTCTGCGCACTACAATTCATAATGTTTCAATAATTAAAAGAAAGTGCTTCATAAACAAGTTCAAGTATTTCAATGTATGAAGCACTGGGTGTGGCAGCCAGGCGGGCAGACAGACAAACAGACAGGAAGGCAAGTTATTTTATTAGAATACCTCATCTATACACACCAGAATACATACAGGCAGGCAGGCAGGTAGGCAGGCAGGCAGGCAATCAGACAAACATACAGACAGGCAGGCGGACCGACAGACAGACAGAGAGCCCGTAATAATCTTGAGGTTACCCATATTAGCTGGATCAGCATGATCCCATTCCATCTACAAATGTTTAACTAAACAAGATATTGGGTATCCTAGTAGAAAACCCTGACTTTGTTGAAGATGCCATTCAGAACAAGGAATTGAAATATATGACAAGTAGAAAGATTTGGATAATGTCCACGGTGTTATGCTTTTGTCTATATATATCACATTCCTAGGATCAATCATGTAGCATGTTCAGTCAATCCTGATCTTATCAGACCTGCAACCGATGATTTTTAATCTAGATCAACTTTTACCTCTTCGATAACTTGTGGTTCAATAAACGACTCTGCGTAACTTCATCTTTAAGAATCAACTATTGCAGGTTTGACCTATCATCGGTCAGCCTTCCCGGCTTTATGGCCTCATTCACTAAATGAGCTACCAACTCGTTTTCTGGACATGAACTACAGTACAAAAAATTATACCAGCTTTCCAGCCTAAGGATTTCCTGGGCAACACTCTCAACTTCATCTTATTGACAGAATTTCGAATGTCATATCGCTATGTAAAAGGCTTCAGCAGACGTTCTTGACAAATATCACTAAGGCAACAACTTCAACCCTTCTAGAAAATACTACTTCACTTCGAGATGAAGCCAAAACGGCAAAGGCCTCAAGGTATGGTTATCAGCCATTCTATCCTTAACAAAATGCATACTTAATTCTTGTAAATTCCACTTGGCGGCATTTTTGTTGAGGCTTGCACGCCCATCGTCTTACAGTGACGATATTTATTCTTGTGATTGTGAAAGAACCATCAATGACTCGAGTGGATATCATCAAAAAGCATGCAAGTCAGGTGATTGGCGAGTCTGAGTGCACAACAGCATTATGTCTGCGTGGTCTGACTGCTTGAGAGAATTAAAAGCTAGGAGAGACAGGTATTCCATTTCAGACCGTCGACATGACATAATAGTGTTCAACACGGGAGATGGACCCAACGTAGGGATAGATGTACCTCTTGGTAATAACACAAGGAACAACTTTGCGGCTGTGGTGGGAGTGTCGTTGAAGAGGAGGGGTCATCACCTCCAGGACCCTCCATTCGCCTACGAAAGTGATGGAATAGCGACGCTTTTGTTCATGTCATCTCACCGCATGCTTAAAGATAAAAAAACTAGAGCTGAAACTAAAACCAAAACCCCTGCGTGCGCCAGGGTGGCTCTTACGTGTGCTTAGCGCCTCTGGCGTGCACTTATCGCCCAGGAGGATTTCACGCGCGTAATCAGTGTTAGTGCACTTAGCATAAGCAATTACTGCTAAACTAACCATAATTTAGAGCCAACATACCGGATATAAGACGTTGATTGGGTTAGAATGCTATTACCGAAGTAGTACTGTTCTGGTCTAGACTAGAGCTCGCGCGCTTCGAGAGCTGTCTGGTCTTGAAGTTCGAGGCTACGAGTGCGCGCGCGTGTACAAGTATGTGTGTGTGTATCTGTATGTGTGTGTGTATGCGTGTATGTCACTGTGTGTATGCACGTCCGTGAACGTACCAACGTATTTCTAATAATGGACACATATATTAGTTTTATTTGCTATAGCGCTATAGATCATTTATGAAGACATAAGATGGATCGTTAGACCAACCCAAGACAGCTAACACTCAAACAGACAGACAGACAGACAGACAAACAGAAAAAAAAAAAAAAAAAAAAAAAAATAAAAATAAAAAAAAAAAAAAAAAAAAAAAAAAATACCTTTAACAGACAGACAGACTGACAAAAACACAGAAATATGTATTAAAAGACAGACAGACAGACAGACAGGCAGACAGACAGACACACGGACAGAAAGACAGACAGAGAGACAGAAAGACAGACAGACAAACAAACAAAGACTGATAGACAGATAGACAGAAAGACAGAGACAGAAACAGACAGGCAGGCAGGCACGCACGCTATTTTATTAGGATATGTCATCTCTACACACTAGAATACATGATTTTTCTACAATTGAAAGAAAGTGCTTAATAAACAAGTTCAACTATTTCAATGTGTAGTCAGGAAGGCAGGCAGTCAGGTTATTTTATTAGAATTTAGCATCTGTACACTCTACAATACATGATATTTTAATAATTAAAAGAATGTGCTTCATAAACAAGTTCAAGTATTTCAATGTATGAAGCACTGGCTGTGGCAGACAGGCAGGCAGACAAACAGACAGGCAGACAGGCAGGAAAGTTATTTTATTAGGACACATCATCTCTACACATCAGAATACATACAGGCAGACAGGCAGGCAGGCAGGCAATCAAACAAATATGCAGACAGACAGGCAGACAGACAGACAGGCAGACAGACAGGCAGACAGACAGACAGACAGACAGACAGACAGAGAGAGAGCCCGTAATAATCTTGAGGTTACCCATATTAGCTGGATCAGCATGATCCCATTCCACCTACAAATGTTTAACTAAACAAGATATTGGGTATCCCAGTAGAAAACCCTGACTTTGTTGAAGATGCCATTCTGAACCAGGAATTGAAATATGTGAGAAGTAGAATGATTTGGATAAAGTCCAAGGTGTTATGCTTTTGTCTATATATTTCACATTCCTAGGATCAATCATGTAGCATGTTCAGTCAATCCTGATCTTATCAGACCTGCAACCGATGATGTTCAATTTAGATCAACTTTTACCTCTCCAATAAATTGTAGCGTAATAAACGACTCTGTGTAATTTCATCTTTACGAATCAAGTATGGCGGGTTTCGCCTATCATTGGTCAGCCTTCCCGGCTTCATGACCTCATTCACTAAATGAGCTACCAACTCGTTTTCTAGACATGAACTACAGTACAACAAATTATACCAGATTTCCAGCCTAAGGATTTCCTGGGCAACACTCTCAACTCCATCATAACTGACAGAATTTCGAATGTCATATCGCTATGTAAAAAGGCTTCAGCACACGTTCTTGACAGATATCACTAAGGCAACAGCTTCAGCCCCTCTAAAAATACTACATCACTTCGAGATAAAGCCAAAACGACAAAGGCCTCAAGGCATGGTTATCAGCCATTCTATCCTTAACAAAATGTGTACTTAATTCTTGTAAATTCCACTTGGCGGCATTTTGTTGAGGCTTGCTCACCAATCGTCTTATAGTGACGATATTTATTCTTTTGGCTGTGAAAGAACTATCAACGACTCGAGTGGATATCAGCGAAAAGCATGCAAGTCAGGAGATGGGCCAGTCTGAGTGCACAACAGCATTGTGTGTGCGTGGTCTGACTGCTTGAGACAATTAAAAAGACAAAACCAAGTGACAGGTATTCCATTTCAGAGCGTCGACATGACATCATAGTGTTCAACACGGTAGATGGACCCAACGTAGGGCTAGATGTACTGCTTGCTCATCCTTAGAGCTCGGACATATTCCCTACTTCTACCACCACAGACAAAGCGGCTGCATCAAGAAGACAAGAAAGGAAACATGCCAGACACGACAGAAAGAGAGGTGTCCAAGAGAGTAAAGTGCAAAGATGATTCACTTGGTAAGTGCTAGAAATTTAGGTAGATGGGGAAATCAGAGAAAAGAATATCCAGACCAGCTGTCAAATAAGACACAAAAACGAGTTTGGAAATCTAAAATGAGCTGAGACAAAAGGCAATTGGAGGAAACGGTTTGCTATACAGCAGTAAATATTAGAATGAAAGTGATTTCTTAGAAAAATTTCAGCTCTTATTGGACATGCAATTGTGTGTGTGTGTGTGTGTGTGTGTGTGTGTGTGTGTGTGTGTGTGTGTGTGTGTGTGTGTGTGTGTGTGTGTGTGTTGGTATGTATTAACTATATGTAACGGACATGTAGATGAGCTTTAATTGCTATAGTGCTATATTTTTCGTCTATGAAAACATGTATTGACGGGGAAAAAAAACAGCTAACACCCAGATAGACAGACAGACAGAAGAACAGACATACATACATACATACATACATACATACATACATACAGACAGACAGACAGACAGACAGACAGACAGACAGACAGACAGACAGACAGACAGACAGACAGACAGACAGACAGACAGACAGACAGACAGGAAGGCAGGCAGGCAGGCAGGCAGGCAGGCAGACAGACAGGCAGGCAGGCAGGCAGACAGACAGACACCAGGTCGACGGATGATGATGGCAATAAGAATGCTAATGAATTCATGTGTTACTGGAGAAAACGATTCTCAACAGCGCTACAACGTTGCAATGCTAAGACTATTGCAAGGAAACTATCACACCTTTTATCTATGAGCTCCAGTAATGTAAAGAACTATCATACTCAGTTTTGCGTACATTAGTTTGTGATGTGTATTGACCCTATTGGGTCTCTTGAACATTCTAAATAGTTCTAGTTGTAATAGCATTCATTTATGAAAATATATGAAAAGACAGACAGACAGACAGACTGACGGACAGACAGACAGACAGACAGACAGACAGACAGACAGACAGGAAGGCAGGCAGGCAGGCAGGCAGGCAGACAGACAGGCAGGCAGGCAGGCAGACAGACAGACAGACAGACAGACAGACAGACAGACAGACAGGAAGGCAGGCAGGCAGACAGACAGGCAGAGAGAGAGAGAGAGAGAGACAGACAAACAGACAGACAGACAGACAGACAGACAGACAGACAGACAGACAGACAGACCCCGGATGTATGGCAGTGTGCCTAGAAGATTTCTAGCTCCGACTACTTCTGGTTCTACTTCAAGAAATCAAGCTATCGGTGTTTGGAGAAGGCGTTAGTGGCTTTGGCCACTCTCGCGGCGCGCGTCGTTCCATCTTGTTGTCGTTGGGACCCCTTTCCGGAATGAACGCTTTTGTTCGAGTTTGGGTTGTGTTGTGTCTTATTATTTACGTGTCCAAGTTTCATCCTTTGTCTACAGCCAACGTATCGTCGTCAGGTGTGTCTTCTTCTTCTTCTGTAAGTCTCCGTTCCGTCTGGCCTTCCGCTCTGATGTCATCTGAGAATCTAGCGTCCGCTCGCACTCAAACCTCTTTCTTGGCGGCGGCGTCAGTGCCTCTGGTATCTTCGCCTGCTAGGCTGTTTTCTGTACACGTCTGTTTCATCGCTTGGTCAGCTTTTCTGCCTGTACGTTGTCTTGGGTCTGTTCTAACGGTGGCGCCTGAGTCTGGGATGATCGCAGCCTTACCTTGCCCTCACGGGATTAGTGCGTCTTCTTCAGATTCTGCCGTCGCCTCATCTGTCCACATGAACACATTTCGTCTTCTTCCTCATTCAGTTTCTGCCGCTGCCTCTTTCGTCACGTCTTCTTCCGTGGACGTCAGTCGTCTTGGGTCTGTTCTAACGGTGGCGCCTGAGTCTGGGATGATCGCAGCCTTACCTTGCCCTCACGGGATTAGTGCGTCTTCTTCAGATTCTGCCGTCGCCTCATCTGTCCACACGAACACATTTCGTCTTCTTCCTCATTCAGTTTCTGTCGTTGCCTCTTTCGTTGCGTCTTCCTCTATGAACGTCAGTCGTGTTGGGTCTCTTCCAACGGTGGCGCCTGAGTCTAAGATGATCGCAGCCTTACCTTGCCCTCACGGGATTAGTGCGTCTTCTTCAGATTCTGCCGTCACTTCCTCTGTCCACATGTACACATTTTCTGGAGTCACTCTCATGCCTATCTGCCTAACTTTGTCTTGACTGTGTAGCGTACGTTGGTACTTTGTGGTTGTAAGGAGTGTTCTTTTAATCATTAATCTATGTATTAGTTGTAGTCTTTTGGGTTTTAGCTTGCGGACTCGAGTCTTTTAAACTTAGTGGCTACTATAGTCTATGTATCGTAGTTCATGTTTGAAAATATAATACCTTTGACAGACAGACAGACAGACAGACAGACAGACAAAAAGACAGACAGACAGACCAGTTGACGAACGGACAGACAGGCAGACAGGCACACAGAGAAACGCCTTAGCTAACAGACAACAGACGGTGATAAAAATTCCATTTGGATACCTTTTCCTGGTGAGATCTCTAGCTGAACGATGGACATTTGATATCGATCTTCTCCTCAACAACGACAAGGCAGAAGCTACTCTTGTCATTTCACCATTCAAGGTTTCCGTTGACATTCGTACGTAGGAAATGGCTCTCTGCATCTTGTATCCTCATCTCTTCGAGCAGGTTGTCAAATTCTCCTTGCTCTTTCCATTGGAAGATCAACTAGTGTTGTTGCCGTCACCTGGCTTCCGAGTGCCGACAGTTCATCAGAAGCAGCCAGTCATCTTCCCGCTGTACGATTGTAGTCAGCATGCGCGTGCTTCATAAAAAATTTGCTTGTTCTACAGAGTATTTGCTAGCCTCGTGCCCAGACTCACGTGAGCCTGGCAGTGTCCGGTTCGCATATGACACTCTCAGCCTCCGTGAGTCTGGACTCACCGCGCCTACTTTTACACACTTACTTCACTGAGTGTCACCCCACGTCATAGTCTTGGCACCCCACGTGACTAAATAATACCTACGTCAGAAACTCAATTAGCTTATATCTATCTAATGTGTGACCCAGCAGATTGTGTATCACGCCCAAGCTTCCGAACAGCGCAGGGTGACTCTCCACGGTGAGTGATTTACCACGTTCATGCTATCCAAATCTCAAAACGATTTCAGCATGTGGAAAGGTGAGTGTATTCCTAGCTAAGTTATTATGCTACTCGCGTAGACTGGCGAGCCTCCCAAGTCTAGTTACAGTGATCTGGACTCCACGTGTAGTTCACTCGTTGTTTGTGCTGACAAAGATGTCTTTTCCTCCTAGAATGGCCCTGGAGACTTCAAGTTTACTCTCCCGAAAGTCATCATAATTGAAAACACGGAGAGCGGACTGCAATTCCATGTAAATGTGTCTCTTGTTGCCATTGCGCGCCCTACTGGCCATTGGAGTCTGTGCACTAGCAAGGGCCGTGCGGATAGCGAATGTGCGACGAAACAACGAGTGAACTACACACGCAGTCCGGATTGCTGTAACTAGACTTGGCAGGCTCGCCAGTCTACGCGAGTACGACAATAACTTAGCTAGGAATACACTCACCTTTCCACATGCTGAAGTCGTCTTGAGGTTTGGATAGCGTGAACGTGGTGAATCACTCACCGTGGAGAGCCACCATGCGCTGTTCCGAAGCTAGGGCTTGATACACAATCTCCTGGGTCACACACTAGATAGATATAAGCTAATTGAGGTTGTGACGTAGTACTATTTAGTCACGTGAGTGCCAAGACTATGACGTGGTGTGACACTTAGTGAAGCAAGTGTGTGAAAGTAGGCGCGGTGAGTCGAGACTCACGGGAGGCTGAAAGTGTTAAACGGGAACCGGACAAGGCCAGGCTCACGTGAGTCTGGGGACGAGGCTAGTGTTTGCAGCCCCGGATCACTACCTCTGGTTCCGTGGCGAGTTTCTGCGTAGGAGTAAGTATGTAATCAAATTAAATTAAATTTTTAATTATAGTTAATTATAAATTATTAAATCATACTAATTAGACTATTTAGGAACTGAGCTTTCGATTGGACTTTGAAGTTGTTATAGCCTCTGTACGTACTCGTCGACATTGCTATTGTAGGCCACTGTCAAGCGTTTGCAAGTCGACGCGTAGCGGTGATGAACGGCAGAGCTCAGAAATGGCACTTACACGCCTTTGTACGCGTACACAGCTTCCCAGTTGAAGCTGCATTGGATCCTACGGCTCTAATGCAATGCATCAAAGGGAATATGTAGCGAAACCCCACGCAACATAGCTAATCTTTTCCTTGGTTTTCTACGGTTCTTGATGAAAGAACCCACAAAACTATAGTTGGGAAATCTGAAATCCAATCTGAGCAGAGAACTGATGCGTATACGGTATATCTCTACGTTAAGAAAGCTGCTAGATCAAAATGATGTAGTAGAAAATGACCCCCTATAATATTGCGTCACAAAACCAACTTGGCTACAGATCATGAATCATGAACTAGTTGTAGATTACGAAAACCCATTGGAACTTTTGAAACACAAGCATAACCCAATGCAGTTGTTAGTGGTTTTCAAATAACTGAACAGTACGCGAATAAATTTCATTTAAGTCGGTGGGCTGCAGTAAAACGAGAGAAATCAAGTCTGGAACACGTTGGGCGCGAGCAAAGCATTAGAATTCCGAGGCATGCCAGTAGTGTAAATTGCAAACATTTCAGTATTATTACAACTCCACCATATAGAGGGATGCATTTTCTTTATTTCTTTGATTGTCTTCAGTCTTTAGGAAGAAAGAAATGTTGCAATGTTTGTTTGCCATGTCATTTACCACCATGGGTGCACTTGTGATCCAAGGTCACGCCTACCAACAAGATTGATAGTGTTTACTTTCACACTTAGTGGATAGTGGACTAGAAATTAGCAAGTCGAGATCCTAATCTACCACACAAGATGTGACCGTAAGCATCAAGATCGAAATGAACCAATCGACGTCAAGCTTGGAAAAGCGTACCTGAAAGGGAGTCTTCACTCTAGGCAATCATCATCACGCACTGTTCAAATTGCAAGTACGCGGGCACTTGGACTCAACCGACAGTCAGTTTTGGTGGTTAGCTGTCGCAACGTCTGCTAGAGGATTATGCCTTCACCAATGGCTACCACAGCACAATCCAGCGATTTCGGGTAAGTCCTAGTGGACGTGGTGTTTAGACGTGCATCATTCGAAAAAATATAACTGATATCTCTTGTCTCTTCTTGTCTGTATTACTGCAGTTGCAACGTCTGCTTTCTATTAGAAAACAATAAAATCCTCAAGTACTGCTGAATTCAGCAGAGGTTCCTAATGCGGTTCAACTGAAAGAAACCACAGCCGCTGTTAGCGATTCATCACATGGGCAAGAGAATCATCATAAACCATTTGAAAATGCAGATAAACGACAAGGATTGCTACTAAACGTGAAAGAAAGCAGAAACAACGTCACTTGTGAAGAACATTGAATTTTTGCTAGTCTATAGAGATAGTGCGTTTGACGTCACAATCACGTGATATCCCGGAAGTCGCTATCTTATGGGCAAGCGTACTGTCATGGCTACGAGTTGCTGTGTTTTCTGATGCCACGATCGTAGAATTTAGGGCAGCAACATACGTATTTAGTCTATACCGGCTATAACAACCGGTCAGGGACCTGAAACGCGTCATTTTTGCAACAGACAACTTGTAGCGTGGATCTCCAGCATATACAGAAAGGACTGGAAGCCGCCACAGCATTCGCGTGTTTGCTCTGAGCACTTTGCTCTCTGGTAGAGCTGTTATTTCTAGTATGTTCTGTACTAAAAGAGTAATCTGTGCTACTCTGAACAATTCTAGGAAAGCCATCCTTTTTGTATGACTCAGCTGATCCTGACTGGGTACCATCCGCAAGAATGGGTTATGTTGCTACGATCACTTACATTAGAGAGAGATTTGTTCATCTCAAGAGAAGGTCTAGCACACCTAACAGCATACAATCATATACGACATCATGTCACTCCAATTCATGTCGGGAATCACTTCTGGCTCGTCCGTCCACAGTTGAGCCTCCGTTCTACCTGTTTATAAGCGTGCAGGTACAACTTTCTCCTTGTATCGCTTCTGCGGTTCGACGGAGAGGCTTTTATACTTCTGTTCCATAATCTCTATTCTAAGAATTAGCTTTATCGCACTCGACCATCAGGCTACGAAATCACATCAACCTCGAGAATTCACCGATAAAATTTGATTTAAATCTTTCGCAATTACTGTACTGTCGCCGTACTATCTAAAACACAGTCAAACGTCCTTGAAATGTTGTACAAGCCACCGTCGCAAAGAGAGCCACCTGCCGAGGACAGAAGATTGCCCCCTAGAATGGCGGAAAATACGGGTACTACAGGGAACGCCTACTCTCCGACACGGCACGCACTATCTCTATAGTACGCATGCCTAAAGGCTATTAGCACGTAATTTTGAAGGTGCAAGGATTAGATAAGCTAATTGGAAATATAATCAGACATTATTACATTCACGTCAATGTCCACCTACCGTTGCAATTTGCACTAGCGGTTTCGTCGGTTCCACGGAATGTTGAGTACTGCAGTAATCCATGGCAACATGGGGAATTTGCGTTATTCAAAACTCATCTCCGTTAACAAATCATGGGTTTTGAGTGTTTTCAGTGGGTTATTAGAAAACCCAGCTAGGGTAAAAGATCATTAACCTTAGCGGGCTAGGCTACTTTCCATAGCAAAAGCCTATGCGTAAGCCATCAAAAAACAATGTGGGTTTCGCGGCATATTCCATGTGCATTGGACTGCGTACAGTAGTGCACGCTAACTAGCGAAGATCCCACGCTTCACACATTCCTACTACGCCCACAAAGTACACTTCCATGATTATCGCTGACAGCAAGTCGCGACACCTAACTAGATATTGAGGTAATGTCAGCCCATCTGCAAGGGGCTGCAATCCACACTGCATCTGGAGCTGGGCTAGTAGTAAGTTGGATTCGCTGACTCTGTGCCTATATTAACTGGAGCTACAGCGTTTAACAACTATCCAGCATAGCATTTTCGCCGGCGTCGTGAGGCTTCCTCGACCGTCATCGTCGTACACATTGTAAAGCAAAGACTATGTAACTATATAGCTGAACTACTAATTAATCGAGCAAGTGCAGCGTGTGGTATTTAGATGTATTGTAGCGTACACCTCTAATTAGGTAATAAAGTGACACTTCTGACTCCATTCACACGTAATTAGAGACACGACGTATGACACGGCACATACCCTCGCGAGAATGCATGTGCTATAGTGGATAGCAAAACCTGGATACTCTTCTAGCACTCATGCACAATTTCCTACATTTTTAGCGACGAAACACTTACGCGTACGCCTTGAGGACCTTGATGGCCAACGTCTCCCTACAAACAGCACAAAAATTAGTATAAAGTCTCAAGACGGAAACGAGACAGTGTTATTTCGTAACCTTTTCTCCCTTTTCTCCAATGCACATGCTGTTGTTGTCATTGCTATCGGTTGATGATACAGTCAAAACAACGTAGCAAATGTTTGTCACAAGCAAATACAAATGCAGGTTGCCTCTCTTCTTCTTCAACATATCAAACATCTGCATGGCTGCAAGACACACACAATCCCTAGATAGTCTTTGCTTAATGTCACACAAAAATATAGTTTGAGCGCTGCAAAAACCTACACAAAGTCTCTGAACCGATAAGAAGAAATTTCGAATTCACTTGATGCAGATCAATGCCAGACTTGAGTAGAGAGAAAGTTGAAGAGCAACTGAGCTGAACAGTTACAAGACAAAGAGTGGCGTAATTGCAGAATGAATGGCAGTATTGTATTGCATGTCTGGTGAACTTGGCATGATGTTCCAACCAATATTGCATTAGAGAGCTAACCAATAACAATTTTTGTAAACTCATATTTACATAAGTTACATTCTTGTAAGTGGGTGACGGTAGACGAAAGTGGAGGGGCTAGCCTCATACGCAACAGTTCCTGGTAAAATAGAATTTAGCACATTTAGCCCTACCCTTTTGAATTGAATTTCCGTTATCACGTATTTAGATGTCGTTGTGAGAACAGTTGATGAAGGGAGGAGCTATCTATTTGTGGAATGACTTCCGGTTGCATTGATTGCAATTGTAATCTGCCCATAGAGAGTACTATTAGCTGTAAGAGTCTTATGCTCAAACAGTGCATGGACGTAGAGTGGCATGGAGTAGACCAGGCTGTAGCCCTTCATTTGTAGACGTGGCCATAAATATCGTCAACTCTACATACGTGTGAGGACCAAAGCGGAGTGTTCTGGCAGAGGGCCCAGATTGGCCGGACAACATGAAAGGATTCACATTTAATTAATACAATTCCCGCGTGGTTGATTAGCCAGTTCTGGGCACATCTAGCAAATTATTTAACACGAATTTGTTCCTCCGTTTTACGTCACACCTATTGTGACGTGTGGATTAAACAGATACACGTCTCACCTATTCAAATGGCATGTGTTAATCATTTAGGATATGCAATTTACAGCAAAATTTGATGATTCAAACCCATTGCATAGGTGAGTCAGTGTTGCCAGTCAGATTTGACATGGATATAAATTGAGGCCCCAAGAGGCACTTTGTGGCTCTAACTATTGATATGAATATTTGTTTTTAAATAATTGATGTAAATAGAATAAATTTTAATGTCTAAATTTGTGCTGAAAAGAACTGCTGTAGCATCGATACACAATAATAGTCATCTACATGTATACCCTACAAATTAAACTAAGATACACAGTCGTCAGCTCCTCCATAAATGTCTTTATTGGTCTCTTGTCAGAAGGAATTTAATTATTGACAAAGGCATTAACAGTTTTGTTGTGGAGCAAGACAGTAAAGCATCGTGTGAAATTTCACATTTTGAAGATTGTACAAGTCTACCACAGTCATACGGCCTGATAGAATGTCAGTCAAATGTTTCATCGAATGAGTATGTTATGAATTGTCTTCGCACCAGCTCTTGGTCAACTAACTTGTGTTGAAATTATCATAATAATGATCAATGTATCTTTTTAAAAATTCTGCAAATAGGATTCATGCATTTGTCACAAAATAGTGAAGCGCTGGAAAATCTTGTCAAAGCAAGTATTACATAATATTTAATTGCCATTCCTTTGTCTGGACCAACGATTTTAGCCAGGGCTAAAATTTCCCCTTTCACTATGAAAACGGCAACACTGTGGGTGACTCTTGTGTCAGATGTTTTGTGACTCTTTGAAAACACACTCAGTGTACCTCAATCGAGTCGTTCTTAATTGCAGAATGTGTAGGGATGCCCTTCGATTTTGTTTTATGGATCTTATCGACAATGAACTTCATATTGTGAAGCAGGAGTTGAACAAACTTACAATTCGCCTTTCCAGGTATACAGATACTCCCCCAGGGATTCCTATTGCTTTGTACTTTTACCCACAACTGAAAGGTTTGGCTTCGAGGTCAGGTTGTCAGGCTATCACAAGTGCATGAAATGTTTGTGTTTAGGTGCAAATTGCTACAAGTGTCCTGTAACTGAAGAACAGTTGGCTGCTGTAGAGAAGCATGTATCAGATCCACCACCTGCTGCTTCCCCTGAATTCTGTTAAATCGCACAGTATGTTATGAGAAAAAACAACATTATAGAAACACCAAAATCAGCAGCAGAGGGGTTTGCACTGTATGAGCAACTAGTTAACTTAAAGCTGTGACAGACCATGACTCTGCCACATTGGCATAAGAATTGTTATTGTGTTTGGCTGAGATGCCACAATGTATCACAACGTTTACTGGTTTAGTGCACGTATGGCGAAGTTGAAGTGTAGACAGAAATATAATTTAATTGTTTAGGGGTCTTCTACCTTACGAGTACGTGTATTATCAAGAGGGTAAAAACCATATGTTTTTTTATACTTTCCTAAAGATATACACTAAATGTACCTCGTTTTCAGGGTGTTTAATTAAAAATGCTTACAGCATCAAGGTAACTAGCACATTGGATTCCTATCATTTCAAGCAATTAAGTAGATTTTGATTCCAATTATTCCAAGGTTTTCAAAACACAGGTGACAGATTATTGTACTGATTTCTGTTATAGTATAGATAAGATCAATATTTTGGAAGATGTGCTTGCCATGTTCCAACTGCTCTTTCATTTCTTTTATGCCAGTGCACAGATCGCCAAGTTCAGATGAGGTGAGGAGTATGTAATATCTGCCTTACTTGTGTATTGTTGTCATCCTGTGTTGTTTCTGTCTCATCCAAAACCTGACCAAACCTACTGCCGGTACAATATATATATCGGGCATCGTGTTGTCGGAGACGAAGTTGATAAACTCCATGTGAAGTTCATGTGTGGCAATGACAAAATCACCAACTACTTGTACAGCAGGTTTGTTGTTGAAGAATTTGTCATCCAGCCATAAAGCTACATGTAAATTGACGCTGAGCCAGCATGCTCCCATGGATACTGTTTGTTCTTGGAGCTGCAATCAGATAACAGCAAATATGTTATCAATTACTCGCTCTATGAGCAAACTGCCTACTGGTCCCCTACATCTAGCAGTGCAAATGTAATTTTGCTTATGCAAAGACTAAATTCAGAAACTTTGTCAACAAAAATCGATATAATGGAATTTTGATTACAGTATTCACAAATTCCTATCTGACCAACATAATGTTTACAGAATTTTTGTGACTTACTGGTGTATCATCATCGTGTTCTGCTCTCCAAGCTTGAAGTGATGCCCCTGTTTGCAACAGTCGCAACAGGGAATAGTCGTAGAGCTCTGATTCCAAAGTCTCCGTTACAATTTCTGTTGTTTCCCAACTAATATA
Organism: Corticium candelabrum; assembly: GCF_963422355.1. Classification (NCBI taxonomy): domain Eukaryota; kingdom Metazoa; phylum Porifera; class Homoscleromorpha; order Homosclerophorida; family Plakinidae; genus Corticium; species Corticium candelabrum. The sequence continues at coordinate 3,542,914 of NC_085104.1, forward strand.
GTATTTTGCGCTTGGCTGAATGTTAGTAGGTGTTATCTCCAAGTTGAGGCTTCAAAGGAAGTTTAGTAGTTCCAGTGCAATAGAATAGTAACAGTCGACATAAATGTATCTCTAATTTCCTTTTGTATTTGCAGCAAACTGTGTAATTAGCCTATGTGCCAGCTAACACCTGATGTCATTAATTTCACTCTACAATCCATCATACAATATTAACAAACATGCATAACAGCTGCGTACTTATAGAGGTACATAACGGTTATACACTGTGTACCTCACAAAAGTTGTTAGAGTGAATGCCAAGTGCTTCATTCCTCATGTACTGAAACGTAGGGTAATTATCTACAAAATTTCTAGAAGTGACACTGTAAATTATTATCATCAGACAGTAGACACCACAGCTTGAACTGTCTTGTTGCCATGGAGCATTCTATAACCAACAAATTATAATCTCCAAGAATAAAAAGTGCAATATGTATACTTTCTCAACTTCGTTAGTCCACTCTGTAGCAACATAGTTCTCTTTCGTCAATGTTACTGTATCTGATAACCAATCTCTAATGGGAGAATAGTAATGTTACATGTGTCTTTCATATGTACAGTATGTGTATATATGTATTATATGTATGCATGACCTAATCTTTAGAAAGACTTCTGAACACACTTCCATTAGCGGGTCATAGTATTTAATTGTCCTGTGTGTTATGTCGATATCCTAAAAAAGTCACTATTTGCACACTGTTGTAAATAATTTCATCTAGTAACAAACATACTATACAACACCAATGCTGCTTCACAGGCATGTGCATGGGAATTAACAGAACATCATAATGGAAAATATTTATCTGCAGAATATCAATCAAAGCACTTATGAAAATGTTGCAATCATTTTACTTGATGGCTATTTACTGCACCAGCTGTTTCATTGTCCATTGTCTTACAGCAACAGAACCTTGATTGTCGAGCTTCACATAGAAGTAGGTATTGAAGCTCTTGACTTTTCTTCCCTAAAAAAGAGTTGTAGTTTGTAACGAGCAATTAGTTATAATGAGATAATACCTTGCGGCAAGCATCCGCCTCCCATAAACATGATACTGCATTAATGAGCTGTCAATACTAATACATTACCAATATGTATCATTTCACTAGCTCGTTCACAACAAGTGACATTGTCATTGAGCCATTTGTTTGGCTGAAGCTTTGCTAAAGTCACGTACTGTAAGGAAATCTGGAAAGTTTGAATCAGACAGTTGTCTGTCACCGGCTATTTTGTCTAGTGCAGTAGCCATCTGTAAATTGCACATTACCAATCAATGCACATAGCAATGACCAATTGCAGTATCATCTAGAGAGGACCATTTGATCTACTTCTTTCTTCTCTTGACTTGATAAAATGTAAAATGGCTGCAGTCTTCTCATTTTTGGTGGAATGTCTGGCATATTTCACATACAGGATATGTTAAGTTCAGATAAATTGTTCAAAGTATATATCGGTAGCACAGTGTAGTTCAACATCTTTGTCACACGTCCTGCTCTTACCTGGAATACCTAAAGACAGCAACTGAATGTCAAAGGGCAGCTTGCATATTCTTGTTTATAATACGTCGAAATGTTTTACAGATCTACGGCCACTAAGAGATTGATCAACAGCAAGTGAATAAATTTAATTAACGTGGACTAATATAAGGTAGATAATGAGTAAATAAAGACGTATTTACCAGAGTGTATATTTCTTGGGTCTTCCCTGCAGGCTGTTGCTATGATTTTAGTGACATTCATTTGTAATCCTAGAAATGAAAAGGCTGATGTAAAACAAGTCAATTCCGGAAGCTGTGAAAACTGCTGTGGTACCTGGTGGGGGGACAGTATCTGTTCTTACATAATAATGGTGACCGTACCTTGTAGTACCTGGTGAAATGAAAAGGCTCATGTACAAACAAGTCAACTGCTGAAGCTGCAACAACTGCTGAGATACCTGGTGGGACAGTATCTGTTCTTGCATAATTATGGTCCCCGTAAGGATGGCCTTGCGCAGCAGAATCATCTAATCAGAAAGAGTGAAATAGATAGATTACAGGACATTAAGCTCTATAATGTCATACATACCATTGTTTGCTATATCTAGACTCACAAAATCATTTTTGGCATAGTGGCCAAGAAGCAGTGGAACATCATTAGAAGCAACATGGCGTTTGGGTTCTACTATAACAGTAAAATGGTCGCTTGCACCATCTACACTGCTGACTATTAGAATATTATGAGACAGCACTGTTGTTAATGCCATCACAACAAGGTGGTCTCCCCACTGGCCATCCTTCTCCATGTCAGATAAATACTGATCCCAATCCTTACTGACATATTGTGAAAGGTTTAGTTTCTTGTCATTGATATCTTTGCAAAAATGCTACATTAGTTTAATATATACATCCCACGTGTAGTAGTGTACTAGCTGTTCTTAAAACAAACTAGTGATCTCTGAGACAAGAAATTGCCAGTGCTCGAAGCTCACTGTGACAGTAGGGCTTTTCTGACTTAACTCGTTTCAGCTGATCCGAAACAGCATGAAAAAGACAATTTCCATCAGCAGGTGTTGTGTCTCTAAACTTGAGCCCAGACATTCCTACCCTCTCTGCTAGTCGACAATGGTTTTGATTGGCTGCTTCACAAGATATTTTGTTGAAGTCTGATCTTGCTGCCTGCATGCAAATCTGTGATCAATAAGAATAGCATATATATATATATATATATATATATATATATATATATATATATATATATATATCAAAGCTGTTCACATTGAATTACTTTAATCTTATTCTATAACAATGAATTCGAAATAGCAATTAAATTGAATTAAATTCAATTGAATTAAATGAGTTTGCTAGACATTCATGTTGTGCTGTTTCCATAGAGTAGTGACTATAGTAATAGCTGTTACAATGTAGTGACTTGATAGAGCATTAATTAACAAAATTATAGAACACACATGCATACCCATACTTACACACCTACACGTCTATGCACTAGTACTGCATGCACTTACTTTTCTTACGGTTTTTCCACAATTGTCAAAGATGGATGTAGAATCTCTTTTGTTTATATGAATTTTCCCTTGCCTGGTTGTTAATGCTAATAAGAGATGGCTGGCCTCATACATATCACACACTGATTTTTGATTTCCCTGTCTTCCCTGCCAAAACGTTTAAACAATCAGCAGCAATGTAAATTTCAATAATTTCCCAGCTCAGCTCTAATCCACCATGCAAAAAAATGATGAAAGCCCTAGGCAATGGCAATTGCAAACCTGCTGTGTTGATGGCTTTTGCCTTTGCATTTTTTGTGCTGACAGGCGAATCCCTTTAGAATGTTGTCTATATTTTGCCAAAAAGCAATAAAGTCTTCACTACCTGTAAACAATTGCCCATATTGCCGTGTTTTATCCAGCTAGACATTCACGTACATGCATGCTCTTAACCTGAAAGACTAGCTGGACTGCATACGTTGTTTGACCTTGACGGTGAAACTCGAGCTGATTCAGAAATGGGTGAAACACTGTTTTTGTGAGATACTACACAATAGCAAATGCAAATGACAGAATCATGTGTTCTTGCTTGATGAATATGCCTATACCTTCAAGCTTAGGCAGCCTTTCAACTTGAAACAGTGTTGCATCTTTTAGTTTCAAGTCTACAATACAGATGTCACAAGAATTCTTAAACTCTGTGAGTTAACAATACTCTCCTGTCTCAAATCTGTCCGTGTTTTTATCAATTATTGAACAACGCGCAACTATAATTGTATGTATGTATGTATGTATGTATATATGTATGTATGTATGTATGCATGTATTGGCACATCATTTGCAATCTGGTGTCAAAGAAATTCAGACTGTTGGATGGACTCTGATGTCTATAGTCGTGCAATAGTGGTAATAGTTATTAATTCTGAGCTAGTTTTGATTCTTGTTGTATGTTGCTGTTTAGTTGTAGTGTCTACAGTAGTAACCTTTTACTCTGCGCCATACTACAGTTGTACATAGACAGGGTCTCAAACACCCCTTCTAGATGAATAAATCATGTATGTATTCAATAAAAGTATGTATGTACACGTGTGTGTGTGTGTGTGCGCGCGCGCGCGCGCGCGTGTGTGTGTGTGTGTGTAATACATGTATACACAAGCTGAAAATATTTACAAACCTTGCTGATTAGAACATTTTTTATATAACGCAGAAGACTCTGTGGTATCTTTTTTCAACCCTGACACAGGCATTCAACAAAAGCAATGATTATTGTTTTACGTGTCACAAAGGACACGGTACTGTACTACAGTAATCATGGCAGCAAACAAACATAACAGTATGTAGACTGTCGTTTTGCCTTTGTGTATACCATTTCTCAAGATAAAGAAAATCATTATCATTATAGGAAAAGAAATTATTCGATTTTACTGTTCACTTCTATAAACTCTCTGTATGATATCTATGGCATGTATAATGATTGTCAGACGGACAGACTGTCAACTGTTTGACTCTGTCGTACTTAGGGATCTTTTAGGTCCTATAGCTAGTTCTTAGACAAAGAGGCAAACATACACAGACAGACAGACAGACAGATACACAAATATAGATAGACGTACAGACAGGCAATAAACATATGTATTAACAAGCATACACAAAAAGACAGACAGACAGACAGACAAACAGACAGACAAACAATTTGACAGACAAACAATTTGACAGACAAACAGACACACAGACAGACACTTGCATGTCTGGTCAAAGTGTTTGACCGAACTGAACTTAGAGCACAGCAAAGAACCGACTCATCAATACCTCGACAACGAAAACAGACCAGACATGTTGTTATCGATCCCCAAATTTGTCATGGCACAGAACTAGACATTTCTCTAGCACATCCCTGGTGCAGACTCGCTAGCATTGACTGTTAGCACAGCAGGTATTGCGGCCTCAAGGAGGGAAGAGAGAAAAGAGGTTAAATACAACCGAGAGCTTCTTCCAGGAGCCATCAAACCATCTTTTGTTCCTTTGCTTCTTGAACATTTTGGTCGCTGGGGGCACAAGCCTCCAACTATCTGAACAAGCTGGCCGAGTCGTCTAGAGATGATGAGGAAAAGAAAAACAAGGCCCAATTCAAGACCATGTGGAGATCTCTCATCTCCATTTAACTGCAGAGAAACCTTGCTAAAGTTATAGCAGACAAGATATATAGCATTCACAGAATGAACACTACAGTTGCAAATTATTAAATCATTGTATGTGTAGGGCCTAGGGTCCTTTTTGTTTTTGACAGACAGACAGACAGACAGACAGACAGACAGACAGACCGACAGACAGAGAGATAGAAAGACAGACAGACAGACAGACAGGCATACAAACATGTCGATTCACATGTAGACTAACAAACCAATAAATTGCACAAATGTCTACCGTCTGCCGTACATTTTCGTGGGGATCATGCTATCTGTAGAGCTTCTGGTTGCGAAATTAGTCCGTCTTCTACGCAGTCAGCAAGAAAACGAAATTTTTCCAGCCTCTTCGTGGCGCTCATGTCACAAGACCCACAAAACGTGCCCAAAACGTGCCCAAACGTATATACGCAAGTGGCAAATATCAACTTTCCTCGGTAATATTTCAGTTTTTGAGCCGTCTATGGCGTGAATTACACCAGAACGTGTACCTGTGTCAGCACGTCTGGAATTGCAGGAAGCGATTGATATAAATGCCTATATATCGCCTTTTTAGGGGCGCGAGATAATTTATTGCTGCCATTGTGCTAACGCGCGCTACAATTTGTATTCTATTGATATCAATGCGGCCGAGAACGGCAGACTGATATCAACCCGCCGCTACCGGCTTCCGTAGGTCTGACTACACCGACTCGCTCATAGGCCTACGAAAGTGCGTTTACATTGTGGTGTAGAACACGTAGTCTTCATGAACAGTTTCAAGGCCATTGACCCCGTAGTTTCTGCGTAATTGATGTTACAGACAGACAGACAGACAGTCAGAGTGACAGACAGACAGGCAGACAAACAGACAAACCGACAAACAGACAGACAGACATACAGACAGACACACCAGACATATGGATATGTAGAGATAAACTACCCTTTCTCAAGTCTGAATCTGTCAACGATTCTACCAAAGCAGTGAACCAGAATCCAATAAATTTGGGCGTGTCCATAAAAGTAGGCGTGCCCGTAAAATCGCGAGATTTAGTTCCCCCATTGTAGGGGTCACTTAAACATACACATTCGTGACAATATAGTTCTAGAACAACAGTAGACTAAAATCAAATGACACAGCCTACTCATGAACCCGAGTGACCAAGATTTTGTCCTGTAGGTCGATCACCTTTCTTACCGCTCTGCAACAGAAAAGATGAAGAAACAAAAACGGCTATTCAGTGGCATAATCTTTCAAAGCGAACCTCTCAACTGACATGAATAACGTCTTAATATGCCTTGTAGAAAAGTGATGAAGGCGAATGACCCAGAAATGATCCCTGATGTTCGACTATTTGTCTCTCAGATTTCACGTTCTGCCGTAGTAACAGTAGGATGAGAGCTAACATCTTCGCATAGGTATAGTAGCCAAAAGGAACACTTCAGATCTGCGACTGAAGAGAGAAAATCACTCGAGATCAGGTGACTGAGATTACGTCACGTGACTCATCCGGTTTCTTCGTTGTCTGCGTGAGTAGAGGTTGACAAGACAAAACCAACACTTTGCCGAAAGGAAGCCATATAATGAGCCTATTTACAGAGATGACTTGCGTCTCAAACGGAGTTGTAGAAACGAGATGCAACGATATATGATATTCTGTGACCGAGAATAAGTGCGATCAATTTTCAAGTTCTACAGCAGCAACATTACGACAGAAGCTGACGTGACCCGCTCTACCTAGGTGCTATCCAGTAGGACAATGACGCAAACGTATCAGTTAGGTCTGGCTGCAGCTATTTGGCAGAAAACGAGTGACCAAGATTAGGAAATGACCAAGATCAGATCCGGGACTTCATGTCTTTACCACGTAGAACAAAACTGGATTTGCAATATGCCAAGGCTTGAGTTTCGTGTCGTGTCGTGTCGTCGTGCGTGGGAGTGCGCACGCGTCGCGCGTGACGTGTTGTGCCGTTCACAATGTTATTTCAGCGCGCTGTAGACGTTGCTGCATAAATTCTTGAACTGACGACTCGCGCTTCGATTTTCTACTGGCAGAACTCTGCCGGATCCCCCAGCTTAAATTCTTCAACTCCTCCAGTTGCTCAAAATCCTTTTCTTGCGTTTTCCTAGCACGCTAGTCTTTGTACATCTTGCAGCTGATCATCCACGAGCAACGACAGCTCCCTACACAATACATAGACCGCTCAACGTCGAGTACAGGCGCCGAAAGCAGTCATTACTCACGAAAACCACATGTGCATTCTAGTTGGCTGTGATGGGTCGATATCAAAATGCTACTTCCGATGCGACGTGCTCAGCTTGCGGTTCGACGATCAAATAGAATTCAGTTCTATTTGGACGGGTCGTGTCGCATGCGTCGCGTCAGCTTCGCGTCGTGTCGCGTCGAGACATTCACAATTAAAATTTTGTAGAACGCGACGCACGCGATGCGAACCTCAGGCCTTCGCATATTGTAAATCCAGCTTAACTCAAGTTTTTCCAACTCATCAAAATTCAATTTCACTTGCTACAAAAATACACTAACGAACTTAGAACATAAACATACCATTCAGCCAAAACACCGCGAAAGGAGTCCTTCTCATTCGGACGACACCAAGAGCTTGAGGAAGTCAAGCAAGACTCGTGTGGTTAGCCGGTGCGGGCGAATTTTTTTTGGCCGCGGTTTGGACTTAGCCTCTGGAGTGAACAGTGGGCTGGTAGTACGAGGCTCGCGGCGCGGCTCCTAACATAGAGCATGTTTGGTAGCCGTTAGACATGTTGCAGTTTTAGTTTCTACAGAAACGACATGTCGATCTATTGCGCATTCTTTGAGTATTAACTACAACGCTTCTTTCAAATGGGGCCCCAGTGTTGAACTCGAAGTCATGTTCGCCTCACAAATCGACGTTTAAGAAAGCAATGGAATAAAAGAAGGCACAATCATCTGATTCGACGATTGCTTGAGAGTTAAATCTATTATGGTACGTGATGTAGTTACGTTTTCTTCTATACTAATATTAATAATTAATTTATAATTTATAAACGCAATATATTTCTTCCATGTAATATGACATGATTAAGTAATGATTTAGAATTGCTAACACAAACAGTGGTTTAGGTAGGGTGTAATTTAGTCAGTTCTAATTAGTGTCCTCCACAGATGCTTGAATAAATACTCCTGTAATTATATTAATAACTTAAGTTGAATAATTTCAATTAGCAATAATCTGTGTTGCTCGCACATATCTACATGTAGAGGTATTATTACAATGACATTCTATCACTGAACATGTCACATTACATATCATATTATGCACGTGCATGTCGCTCACAACCACATCAGTCTGATCAGGAAAGTCATTGCGAGCATTCGAAGCAAATCCTACTTCAGATGTGTTTAGATCATCATGGTTATCTATACAGAAGACATGTCATTGTTGATGATGAATTTATGAATTATTTAATTAGATCTTAGAAGCGTCATTGTCTCCAAGTGCTAGCTGTTGGTTGTAATGACCTGCAATGAAGTCCAGCCACTTAATTAAAATTAACAATACTTACTTGCACTCTATCCAAATCTCAAGATTACCAGAACCACCAGTAGTGTGACTGTCAATCTGCAGCGACAGTACGACATGTGACTTATATATATATATATATAATATCAACAGGAACTACTGTCAGCAAGGCCATCAGCACCAACAACTTTTAAGTTGATTGTGGCAATATAACACAAGAATGATTTTAATATATATGTATATGTATGTATATATATATATATATATATATATATATATATATATATATATTTATATCTCTGCTTGCAGGTCATCCAGTAACTTCTAGCTGCCAACTCCTCACCATGTTTTTATAGATGCTCTCATTGACAGGTAGGACAGCTGCTATCAGTAAGAACACAGGTGTTCTAAAGCAGATATCAATACAAATACTACTTTTGCATGCATGTTTGATTGCCTTTATGCTTTGTATGTAGTCTCACGTAGCCAGCCCTTCTGTTTTTGACTTTTGGTTGGTGGAAAGACTTTCAGAGTCCTTTCTTGCCGTCTAGGCATCAAAAAGGAAGAGGGTCTGGGTACACAAGACTAGCCTCTATGCAAGTGTAACTGCATGCATGATTTCCATGTAGCACTAGAGTAATGTATAGGTACCGTACTTTTACTAGGAATTTGTATAATTATTTACATTGTGTATCTGTAGCTCTGTTTGGTAGTCATTTGACATATATGTCTGTTGCTGGAGATCAAAGAATGTATAATGCTGGTGCTACTTATTGATGATTGCAAAGAACTCTTTCAGTGTATTTGAGAACCATGCTAGATGCCATATGTGCCAGATATGCATCTACTGATGTTATCTTGGTTTCAAAATGAGGGTGATGTTATGTAAAACTGTATGTTTTATGTTCCATTCATATTTATATTAACTGACATACATTGAAGTCAAAAACTATGGTCCATATTCATTGCATTTGACATTGTGACAGCAGGTCTATTGCCTAACTTAATTAATTATGATAGTGGCCTCTTTAACTTGATATTGATCTTTCGTCTACATTGATTTTCATGTTGTGGTCTTTACAATGAATGAACAGTAATGTGTGTTCTGAACACTAGAATTATAGTAACACTGTCTATTATATTTATTAAAACTCAATCTTCACTTATAGACTATTTGCATACAACTTACATACACTTATCTATATCACCCTTTTTGCTAATAATTTGCTACTAAATCAATAGTAGTTACAATGAATGGCAATCAAAACAAACTCAACGAAAGGCAATCATAGCTATGAATGTGTCTGCGGCGTCAAACCAGTCAGTATGATCACTTATAACTGTTGCAATACTCAACAGGGATTATAGTGCACTTGCAAATACTGTGCTTAGTGCTCGAACAATTGATATTGTTATAGGCTGTCACCACTTTCCGGCATTCTGCTGTCCAAGTTTTACACTTGCTGTCAGTGAATGCTGACGCTTTCCTTTACATTTATTTTGCTTTCTGACAGGTAGTGTGTATCGATCTCGTGCTACATTAGCTTTTGATTTCAATGAAACAGCATTTAGGGGACGTCCACTATAAGCCTTTGATTTTCCTTTAGGTCCATATTTTCTTCTACCAGATGCTGTTGCTTGCACAGGGATTCGTCTGCCACGTCGCATAATCGAACCATTCTTCTTAATGGTAGAATACCCACCAATAACCCAGCCAAACTGATGGAATGCAATGGCGAGTCTTGCCATGGACTGAGGATTTTGCATACTCTCATATCTTGACACAAATTTTTTTATGCCTTCTTGAAACTGCGGATGTTTACTGTCAAGTTTTGCGCTAATGCTGTCCATTACTGCTTGCAATCTTTTTTTTCAAGGTTGTAAGAGATATGTCTACGAACTGGTCGGAAGTCTTCAGCTTTTCTTCGGCATTAGCATCTTCAAACTTTGTTGTTATTCGTTGTACAACAGAACTGAGGCTTTCACTTTGGTTGCAGATTGTAGCTGTAGTCTGTTCATAGTTTTCTTGATGCAGTGAGACATAAAAATCTATGTCAGCATCTGCCTTGCTTCCAAGTGCAAGTGTTGCAACTCTTGTTTTCCTAGTGGGCTTAAAGATGGGAAGCAATTCACTGACTGTATTTTGTATTTTAAAACTACTGCAGACTGGTGAACACAAGGGGAACCGTCAATTCCCTTTGCACAACTGCATGTTCCAAGATGCATGTCAACTTCATAAAACTTCTGCTCATCTCTCTTTAGACGATGAGTACTTTGGACCTTGAAAGTTGCATTCCCAAGGCATTCAATTGTATTCTGTTGCACTCTTGTGGCACCTTTGCCTAAAAACTTTTGTGAGACAAAGTAGTCAAGTCTGTTGTTTGACACAGCTAGCAGTTTTTGTTGGTAGTAATGTTCCATAGAATTTGTAATGAAGCCAAACATTTCAATGACATTATATGCTTTAATCCTTACGAAGACTTGCTCCTTTATAATCTTGATTCCAGCTTCAGCATAATTATTTGTGTTGTTTCCACGAATCAGAAGAGTATTTCTAAAACAGGTAGCCCATTCGATTCTTTTTGGCCACAGAGATCTCACATGATTAATAAATTTTGGGTATTTATTTCCAACTTTGTGTGTGTTCAAGCCAGCATAGATAGTATTCAGTTCGAGTTCTGATTTGGCATAGACCATTGACTTGATGATGTGCATTAGATCGATTCTATCTTTGTGTGCTATTTTGTTCTTGCTGTCATGCAGCCAAGTCCATCGTCTTTGCAAGAAGTGGAATATGCACAAAAGCAGTTGTGCTCCACTCCAGGTAGACTTGATAGCTTCTCGTTCAACTGTGCTATCATCAGTCATTACCAAGCTTGGACCTGTAACTACACCTCTGCCGAAAAATGCATTGCTAGGTAGGATGCTCAGCAGTTTCTGAAATCCACACTGTATTGTTTGTTGACGTTCATCTGAAACGATCATTACTCCCAAGGGAACTGAACAACAAGCATAACTACAGGAGAGAAGAAACATTGAGTTATTAAAACGATCCAGTGTTGACGTGGAGTTACAGAATATCATTTCTCCTGCCTGTCGAACCATTTCGTGAGCCCTCGACATCAGAGGTGTGCAGATAGCTAGGACCATAGGCTGGTGAACGGAGTCTACTTTTCTTCTTTTCTTTGAGGGTAGTTTTGTGTCTACTTCTGAGTCTGTGATTTCACTGTCAGTTGATTCATATGTTGTTGCCTGAAAGGGTTGCAATATTGCTTTTCCTCCTAGACTACCCCATTGTATATTGTATTGGCCCACTTCAGCTTGTAGTTTCTCAAACATCAATTGACCATTTTCAGGTCCCATTTCACTTCTTCTCCAGTCACTGTACAGGCGACTGACATCTTGACGTGACGGGTTGATGGCTCTGTTTGCCAAATCTGCCTGCGAGGTGTTGCCAATAAATTATGTTTGCAGTAGCCTTGACTCGTAAGTGTGGAATGCAGTTGCTGCAGAATGCCTTTCGTCAAATAATTGAAAAATTGTTCTTTTGTTTCTTCTTTGATGGGGCAAAAACTGAGGAAATGAGCACCACAAATTGGGTGATTGTGGTCAAAATCAAGCTTTATTTTTGTGGCATGGGAACAGATGTCATCAGGACTGCTACTGGTTCGTAGTACTTTCTTTGTTGGATTTTGTAGGACTATTGTCATAGTCGATGGGCAGTCTGTTTTCTTCTTCCTTATTCCATGAACTAAAGTGTGATGACTTGAGTGTGATGACCTTGTTGCTAGTTGCTGTTTTGTGAGGGGCTTACGTTTGTGTTGGCATATCAAGTCTACTTTGTATTTTACCCGTTTCATTGTCGGCTTGTATGTTCTTCTGACTCTGTAAGTGCATTGACTGCAAGTCATCATTGCTGAGAGCCAGTTTTTTACCTCAGTCTCAGTGGTGGCACTTGTACGAAAAGCAATTTTAGATGGTGCATTTGGAGCGCCCATGAAGTCTCTTGGCTGACATTCCTGCAGTTGTTCAATCATGTAAGTGAAATTTTTGGGAAGAACAAGCTGCAATTGGTTGGGTAAATTTCCCATGACACAATAGAGGATGGATGAATGCTCAAGAAGGATGTAATAGGACTGGAATTATCATCGCCTTCTTCATCTACCTCTGACTCTATCTCTGACTTCATACTGACTGTGTTGTGTGCAGTGGTTGTTACTTTATCAAACAGCAAAGTACCTGACTCTAATTCTGCTGTTATCCTCTTTCTGATATGAGGCATGGAGTCCTAGCAAACGGTTGATATTTTTAGTAATTCATTGTATCGGCAAAATAGTCATTGAGTACCTGAGAAAAATCCATTGGTTTTTGCAGCATTACACAGCGAGCATATTCACAAAGAAATACGCCACAATCGTAACCATTGAATTGATGTGGAATATTCTATATAATAGATAAAATGTGTGATGGTGGTGACATAATACTATTATTTTATCGTGACCGGCTCAGCTAACAAATTTCTTACATGACATGACCTTACTACTAATTGTCTCTTCGTGTAGATTAGCTTTAACTGGTAGTATGGTAATTGACACATAACTTACTAACTTCTACTTTATTAGCTGCTTATGGGATTTAAATTGTAAAAGTGCTGTTGTAGTCGTATACTTTAGCGATCGTCTTTCAAATAACTTACTTCAGTTACTTGATGACTCCAACCATAGCTCTCAAAGCGCTTCATTAGGAAGTTCCTATTGTTCACAAGCAATATGTAACTATTGCATCATGGTGTAACAATCTAAGAAACGTAGATTTCTGCTATGTTACAAATGTCAAGTTACAACTGGAAGATTAGAAGAGATTATATTTTCTCTACATTGAGTAAATGGGTTATATTGAGTCATGTGTTACTCCATACTGTATAATTTCAAAGTACGATTTTTCATTGCCACCCAATGAGTCATAGTACATCATAGTTTTCTTCTTGGGTTTACCAACCTGTGAGTATGATATTTAGTAATTGTAGATCAAAACGGTTGTCACAGTTCAAATGTACCATAAGTGTCCAGTGGTTAGAGTTGTCATTGATAACAAATAGAAGCTTTTCATTGTCTGACAATGTCCATTGCTGTAATGAAATATCATTGTCAATCTCAAGCTTATTTTCATTTGAGGAGATTGTGCTCTTTCACCTTTTTCCAGTTACTCACACCATCATATTCACACAACTTGTACTTTTCCATGAAGAGGCTATCAACCAGTTCAATCTAGAAGTGAACATAGGCTATTTCAAGATTTGCATCTTCTTTTGCATTAGATATACTACTGTACTACAGTTATTTCTAATAAACTGCAGACTGACATGCACGGACACAGGCACATGCATGATAACATTCATATACATGCCTGCACACATATACTTTCTTAAACTTTGATTTGGTGTATCCAGTATGGTTTTGGGAGACTGCCAATTGCACACACACACACACACACACGCACACACACACACACACACACACACACACACACACACACACACACACACACACAACTAAAGGAAAGCCTGACAAACAGGAGACAGACTAATTGATAATTACTGTTTACTTTAGTATATAAAGCAGTTCTACTAAATTGTTTTTACACATAAAACAATCACCTTCTCTTTGCAAGGGATAGTGCTTCGAACAAGCTCTAGATATTGCCAAATAACCTACAGAAAATTAATTAGAATTATGACAATATGCAACCACTTTATCAAATATTGAATTAGTAGAAAATTTTAAATTTGCAATTTATTAACGTTCTGAAGGTTTTGTGTTTATTTTACTAGGAGACAGGTCTTACATCATCACTAAGCCATCTGTGTTCTTCTAGACATTGAAGGTCTTCAGGTAGGCGCACAGCGCAAAGATCAGATTCCTCTTCCATTCAAATTGTAAACACGGAAGTGACTAGGATACTTCAGCGGCTTCACTGAACTGACGTGCAGGGAGCTAATTAATTCAGAGCGTAATTCGCGCGCGAACTGACACGTGATCGCAGCGCTTCATGAAGAGCCTCGGAATCCGTTCTGATGATGTACAGTACATTTCGTTTTCACCTTTTCATTTATTACACTAACTGAGCGAAAATCAACTGGTATGAAATCCTAATGCTATGCAGTAATTAGAAATGGTCTGTTATATATAAAATATAACCAACTGCAGTTTAGCACCATTACAGAACAAGAACAATCTACGATTTGACTATCGTTTGTAATTATTTCTGATTATAGATATTTACTAGTTATTGCAACATGCATGAATCCATCTTTGTTCTTGTCAAATACTACAACAGTCTTGTTGTCTTTGTTCATATCTGTGGTGCTTGCATGGCCACACACAAAAGTAAAGTACAAGTTGTGATGCAGCCACTTCCTAAAACATACAACAAGCTGTAGTCAACAAACCAAAACATTACAAGATAAATATAGGTAGGACAACTATTACCTATGTCAGCTACCATGCACATATGCACATACATGATATCTGTAGCCTCATCCAACTGAGACCTAGCTTTTGTTAGCTGTATAGTCCCTTGTTTACCCTCAAACCATCAGCACACTGTAAAGAAAAAATTGTACTAGACTATTTGTAGCTTACATATTTATATGCATACAAATACACTGTACCAACACACACACACACACACACACACACACACACACACACACACACACACACACACACACACACACACACACACACACACACGAATGCACACACACACACACACACACACACACACACACACACACACACACACACACACACACACAATAGACAAAATCGACAAATGGATGTGCTCTTCAGCCTTTCCTATTTCTAGGTGGGCCTCCTTCCCTAATCGAAGTATCAGGCCATGCTGATGAACCCTATGATGCTTGGCCAGAGCTTCCAAGTGCACTGACTTTGGCAGAGCCTTGGGACTGGACCTCAAGCCCACACGTACCCGTGCTGCATGATGTTACTGCCAAGCCAGCGGTCTTGTCCATCCCCAGTCAAAGACCAGGTAATCATTTATACTCTTGAGTCGAGAGAAGCAGTTGTGTGTTAGTTTCTTGCTTAAGAAAATCATGCCATAGCTGGCCATTACTGTAACTGTACCAATTCATTTGGTTGTATAATGTATATATGTATGTACATATGTATGTATGTATGTATGTATGTATATGTGGGTCAATTGGTTAGAGTGTGCAGTTAAAGATTGGCAACAGCCAGGACCTTTGGGTTAGAGTTTGAGTGCAGGAGGGTCACATACATAAATTCCCTTGGGCAAGGAACTAATATACAATTGCCTCACTCTCCGGAGTGTCAGTTCTGTCTAGCAAGTGTGAAGTGTGAAGTATAAAGTGTGAACTGCAGCGAGTGGGACGTACCTGGCGACATGATGGAGTGACTGCAGCAGCAGCAGCAGCAGCAGCGGCGGCAGCAGCAGCAGCAGCAGCGGCGGCAGCAGCAGCAGCAATAGCAGCAGCAGCACTCCCAGGCAGCAAAGCTAAAGAAGAACATGATGACATATAGTAACTGAGTTTAGATTGTCCTTGCAGTATCAAACCTGGGCCTTAAGGGCTCTTGTATGTACGTATGTACAAAAAATGTATGCGGCTCAATTGGTTAGAGTGTGCAGCTGGAGATTGGAAACATCCGGATGTTTGGGTCAGAAGTTCAAGTGCAGGAGAGCCACATACATAAGTTCCCTTGGGCAAGGAACTAACGTACAATCGCCTCTCTCTGGAGTAGTTCTGTCCAAGCAGTATCTAACCTGGGCCCTAAGGGCTCTTGTAACAAAACAAAAATGTATGTATGTATGTATGTATGTACATATTAATACCTAATAACTAATATTCTTGCAATTTATTATACTGTCAAATTATTAAAAGGAAGCATCAACAATAAACACCTTCATGAATACATTATCTTGAAACATGAGTACTATAATTGGTAAGTTGTACAGATCCCATGTCATAAGTAAAATTAAAGACTGCCAAAAGTTGTCATATGTATTTAATTAATAAATATTATCTTCATGTTCATCTTATTACCAAGAATTGAGTTGTATGTAGTCTGTACTTCAAGTAGATATGTGCGAGCAACACAGATTACTGCTAATTGAAATTATTTAACTTAATAATCATCTGTGGAAGACATTAATTAGAACTGACTAAATTACACCCTACCTAAACCACTGTTTGTGTTAGCAATTCTAAATCATTACTTAATCATGTCATATTACATGGAAGAAATATATTGCGTTTATAAATTATAAATTAATTATTAATATTAGTATAGAAGAAAACGTAACTACATCACGTACCATAATAGATTTAGCTCTCAAGCAATCGTCGAATCAGATGATTGTGCCTTCTTTTATTCCATTGCTTTCTTAAACGTCGATTTGTGAGGCGAACATGACTTCGAGTTCAACACTGGGGCCCCATTTGAAAGAAGTGTTGTAGTTAATACTCAAAGAATGCGCAATAGATCGACATGTCGTTTCTGTAGAAACTAAAACTGCAACATGTCTAACGGCTACCAAACATGCTCTATGTTAGGAGCCGCGCCGCGAGCCTCGTACTACCAGCCCACTGTTCGCTCCAGAGGCTAAGTCCAAACCGCGGCCAAAAAAAATTCGCCCGGTGCGGCTCCAAGCAGTCGTCTTCTTCGTCAAACTGCGCAGCCATTCTGAAACATACGCGAGTTCTAAAACATCACGTGGATAGAACGAAGTCCCGTCTGCAACGGACATACATCTCTTGTAACAAGATTTTATGTAAACTATTTCTCGTATTCTAGTTGTATTTGCTAGCTACGCTCGCCATTGTCCATAGCGACTGCCAATAAGCATTCAGCATACAATTTGTTCCACGTGCGTATATGTACTTCCGCCCGGTTATTTCTTTGGCGACCAATCATCAGTTGCGATGTAATTGATATGTCTCCGTGATTGGTTCCGACGTTCGACATCGCAAGACTTCGAATCCGACAATTATTTCTTTCGAAAACCGTTCGGCGACCTGTTTCTTCCTTCGGGTAACGGTCTTAGTCAAGCGACAGTTTTGTGAAACACGTCCTCGTGGACAACTCGAACCGAGCACACTCGCTCACCGTGATTCATGTTCTCCGCTCGTAATCCGTTCGGTTATGACTTTGACTTTGTTTGTAGCTTGATTTACACGTTATTGAGAGGATAGACTAGTGTTGGGGACGTCTACGACTGATAATGAGCTACAGAAAGAGGTCTAGTTTCGTCTCGCGGCGATTCACATTGACTAGATTGCTAAATTTTTGCATTTGAGATTTTCCTTGCTATTTTCAATAAATTGGGAAACATGTAGAAACATGTGCAATGTATTGAAGATATTGATTGACTAGCCAAAGCAGCAAGATATGTTGTTAGTGCAATCAATACAGCTGCTCCAGGAGCAAGTATTTTGCAATTCATTGCAGTTACTGTAAGTCCATGGTGTCAGTTGTGACCTTTCTCACAATATAGCCGCCTTTCTTGTACTTTGGGAAGATTACTTTATACCTGGCTTCACCAGTCTTTCCTCTCTCCGCTAGAAGCGACGTTTTCCGCTAGGAACGTGCTGTACCCTCTGGAGGGAATCTTGTACCACACATTCATTTGCAGCCTTCATTGCAGCCGGACGTACTACGGGAACACCAGTAGGTTGGGGGAGACACGGCTGTTTCTCCTCATCCCCCACTGTGCGCAACCACAAGAGAAGCATGTCAAGACGATATCAGCATGTGACAGAATCACGTGACTATTTCCAAATGCCGAAGAGCGACAATTTAGCCACGCGAAATGGTCTCTGTGAGAGAAACCGCGAAAATTTTGCCCAGCGAAAATTTGCCCCTTTACAGTAGTCTCCGTGATCGGTTTTGACGCGTTCGACTTCGAAAGACCTCGAACCCGACCGTTACTTCTTTCGGAAACGGTTCCGCGACCGGTTTCTTCCTTCTGCGAACGGTTTTTCGGCCAAGCGATCATTTGGGAGACGCGTACTAATAGACAACTCGATTCGAGCAGACTCGTTCACCGTAATTCATGTTTCTCCGTTCGTAATCCGTTTGGTTACGGGTTTGACTTTGTTCGTAAGTTGATTAAAATGTTATCGAAAGGATAGTCGAGTGTTGGGGACATCTATACGACTGATAATAAGCGACAGAAAGAGGTCTGGTTTCGTCTCGCTGCGTATTCACTTTGGACTAGATTGCTAAATTCTTATATTTGGGATTGATCTTGGTATTTCTAATACGTAAGAAACATGTACAAACATGTGGAGTGTGTTGAAGATATTGGTTTACTAGCTAGAGCAGCAACATATGCTATTGATTAGAATCAGAAGTCAAATTGTTGCCCTTGTAGCGACAAACATGTTTCATGCACATTTCTCGACAACTAGCGCGTAAACAGTCACGAAATTCAGTTTATATATATGTCGTTCTATATATATTACTTCTAAGCTGCTCTACATCCAAATACAAGCTAATGTACTGTCTGCGTACAAGACAAATAGAAGAAACACAAAGGAGCACTATACAGCAGATAATACTTATAGAATAGTACAGCAGATAAACAGAGATGCCTGAAGTTCATCTGCTAGAAACGACATGAAAATGAAGAAGTATATACCGGAGAACAAACAACAAGTAAATGAAGAAGAGGAAGATGGCCTGAAGAACGTAGAAAGAAGGGTGATTTTGCGACAAACTTCAAGATCTTGCGCAACAGCACTATTTGCCACAAATACAGAAATAAGTCTCCACATCAAAAGAACAGAAGAATGGTTGAACCTGAACAATGCAAAAGATGAAAAATTGAAGAGCGCTGAAGAAGGGGTAAAAGTGCGGCAACATCCCCTATTTCATACGACTGCAATGACCAGAGGTAAAAATTAAAGAATCCAAGATAAGAAATGAGAAGAAGCAAACCAAATGAGCAAAGTAACCTGGACAGCGATGGGTATGTGTTGAAGATGCTGCAAGCTTCAGGAAGTCCAACAACTGTCCCGCTTGATGACAAATGATGCAGCGAGAAATAAGCAGAGCCGTCACGAACAGGAAAAGGCGTTAAAAAAGTACAAAGTAAACCAGAACACGCAGAAAGCTGGAAGAAGGCTGATGATGCAGCAAACTACATGTTCCCGTAGACCTGTATACTCCAACGGACTAACAAAGTGCGGAAAATAGGAATACGAGGAATTTAAAATTGGCCACACAACAATAAAGCCAATGAAAAAGCTCAAATTGGATCCACTCACCAGAATAAGGACAGACGCAGACAGCCAGAGTGGCAAAAGCAACAATGGCACAATCTCAAAGGATGACTACCTCCTGTTCTCTTGTTCCTTCAGCAATTGGCGGCTACAACATTTCTCGTAGCAATGGCAGCCGTAAATCCGGGATATTATATATATACGTATGTATATATGTTAATGGTTAAAAATGCAAAGCATTGTTGGGCGAGCCTCAGTGAGAACAGACGGACCCGAAACACCGTGGTTTATCGCGGAGAACATGCACGTCTAGGTAGCGCTAGCGTAAACTTCTTGGTAATTTGAAGTTCTAGCCTGTTTACATTCTCGCCCAGTGAACTAATTGCGCTCAGCAATCAGTTGTCATATTCCTAGCTCTCTTGATGTGTCAGTTACTAAGAACAATGTATGTAGTAAGACAGACACCGATTCTTACAGCTCCGCAACGCAGAACGCAAACCAAGCACTTTGTGGTGAATATGCTCACACATTCAGTTTTTAGATACTTTAGTAAAGAAATTTACTTGTAAATTTGTCCGCTTCAAATCATGCCATGAGTATTTCGTTCACAGCCCCTCAATACGTCACTGGGTAGACGAGCGCGTTTAGAAATCGCGGAAAGCATACCAGTACCATATCAGAACAGACTCAGATCTCATCGCTATATCTAAACAAGTAAGGCAGCGTCCAATTAACGAATACGTCTGAGCTCCGTCAATTCCTCGGCATGATAATTTGTTAACTCAAATTACTTAATCAAGTTTTCGCCATAACTGAATCAGAGCGAAGCATATTCGTAACCTAAGCTGAGCACTAGACTGGCAGTAGCAGTAAAGTGACGCCTAGGACGTAGCGTTTAGAGAGATAATAGCAGCCCTGAGCTCATAAGAAGTTTTGACCTTATAGGTCCTCGTATCGCATGTTGCGTATCGTTCAGTAATTTTTTAATTAATGCCATCAAGTTGGTACTACACGATCGATTACCATAGATAGTCAGATAACATTTGACAGTGTGTGCAGGATTACTTGATTGATAAATTGCACAATCGAGTTTCACGCACTGCACGATCGGTGCGCAGCAGTCGATATCTGCAAACTGCGCATCGATCGTGTATAACCATGCAAGCGTTGTTGAACGCAGATGAATTATCTTTAAGTAGTGAAAATTTTAGTCTAATCTTATATTGATAATTCCAGCGCTTTCACAGCGTATTCATACTTCGCACAAGTGCGCATTGAGCCATTCACATTAGAAAACACAATTAATTCATTCACGTAAAGAAGTCAAAGACGCGCCCTCAACATGGGTGGATAAAGGATGGGCCACTTGGGCACGTGTCACCCCTTCCCCCGACAAAGCAATTCTAGGATGGAGTTCTAGGACTGCAATTCGACGCTTTCCATACCTAAATGCAATTGTACTACTTTAGTGGTACAATAACCGTAGATATATAAACTGAATACCATGTTCTGGTCAGTGAGGAACCAACCGGGAGAGCTAACTCAGTGAGGGAGAGGTGACGACCTAACAATGTGAGTGCAGCCACCGCATGACATGGTCTGATCTGCAAGGATTTATCCGGGACAGATAATAATTATCCGGATGTCCCCGGCAACTGTACAAATTTATCCGTCCCCGCTGAAGTTCGATTTGTTTTAAAATCTACGCGTATCGTAATGAAATTCTACATATTTGGGTCAAATTCGTTTCACGTAAAGTCATGAGTTACAAAGCGAACGCTTTCAGCTACCTTCTCGTCAATTGTTCTTGCATCTGATAACAAAGAAAAAAAAATCCTTGAATGTCTCTATTTCTTCCAACCCCGTTTAGCTAATTCTAAATATTATGCTTTAGCACACGAATTAACAAGAAGCTCTCATAACTTGTACTAAACTATTCAACCGCCATCGCTTAGTTTCACGATTATCTATTTCGCTATTCGATACGAAAGCACGTGAGTGAGCGTGGTGCTACGTGCAACCGTCAAAGAGCGTTGAAACCACCTCCGCGAGTGGGTTGAGCGAATCCGCATTGAAGTTAATTAAGTTTGAAACGCAATGGGCATTGCAATCATTAGGTGTAAAACGATAAAGCGCATTGAATGCCGGTTAAAAAGTAGTATGAAAAGGATGTTACAGAGTTCACTATACTCAAAAAAATAAGCTTAATTGAGTTAATTAACAATGTAATTTTCGAATCAAAATTTTTAAGATTTATATTTTTACGACAATCCCTGCAAGGCTAA
This sequence comes from Corticium candelabrum, assembly GCF_963422355.1. Taxonomy (NCBI): domain Eukaryota; kingdom Metazoa; phylum Porifera; class Homoscleromorpha; order Homosclerophorida; family Plakinidae; genus Corticium; species Corticium candelabrum. The sequence goes on from NC_085104.1 coordinate 3,565,162, forward strand.
GCTAAAGATACAGTAACTATTGCTGTATGTCGCACTTATAGTTTCAACAGTCAATCATAAGAAAGCAATGATAAACGGTTGGACAAATAACGTCTCGTCGTGTACAGCAAGAATGTTAAAGAGAGCAATGAAACGTTAGATCAAGAAAACGCCAAAGAATGTGAAATGAGTATCGAAATAATAATAATCAGTACCTGTAAATTGCACTGATAGTTGATCTTTATTCTTGAGTAGCAAAGATCGTCCAGAATAGGGATTGTACCAATCGCCGTAGTCTTGAGTGTGCGTGTACGAATAAAACTGACAAGTGCCGTTGATTGCAATGCAGAATCTCGCATTTTTGTAGTTGCCGGAACCTGATTTGCTGTAAAACCTCATCTGAACGTAAACATAATAGAGACTGTCTCTTGGTACAGTAGCGATTCCATTGCTATACTGCATGCCTCCACGAACGTAAGGAGAATAGGAATATCCACTGCCACTGTACCACTGGGTGACTCGACCTGTCCCAAATAGAAAGGAAACAAACAGCATATTAAACAATGTTTATCATCTAATTTCCCTTAGTAGTTAGATGAGTAAAAGCTAGTTATAGCGTTTGTGAATCATTGGGTGCTAATTAATCGTACCGCTATAATCAACGTCAGCCTGGCAACGCAATAATAACCTGGATATTGTCCGGCCAATGTAGGAAACCTCATGCAAATCCGATCACGATCACGTAACACTCACATCAAATCAAATCCTACACACCTCACATCATTTTAGCGCTAGCAATCCGAGTAATCATGCATATAACAAACACTTAAATTGAAGCTGGTCCGGGTTTGTCATGCCAAGTGTCAAGCGACGGCCTTTTACCTCCACTTACACAACTAAAAAATATGCAAAAATAAAAGTAATCAAAGCGACTCATCGACCAGCAGCTGCTCATTATGTTGCGTATTTTATGATTTTTGCTTTTCCATTATTGCACTTCTAAGTTTTTAATTGATTTGATTGTAAATTTGTGCTTTTCATTAAATATACATGATAAGATTGGAGTATTCGGATACTGTAAAGAACATTTCATTCCGCTAGTAAACGAGTAAGAAAAAGAAGTAAAACTGCAACATTTAATTACCAATTTTAAAATTAGTTATTTAATAAAATTTTTGTTTTCTGATGTATTATTAATTGATACACAAAGTCAATTGTTTTAACAAACAAAATGCATAATACAAGATGCGTATGTTATACATTATTTATCATGCACATCATTGCAAAATGTATCAGTAATAATTGAGGAAAGCAATATTTATTTGGATAAAAATGGAAGTACGTGCTAGATTTATGGAATCAGTTTACCAGTTCAAGTTTGTGCTTTTTAAAATAATAGTATTTTGTAATTTTAGCTATCATCATCTCAACATTAATATTACATTAGCAACGTATGTGTAGAGTAGCTCGCCTTACTGATTATATAACATTTGAGTTTATATGGACACTGAAATATCATTTCTTTTGTTTTTCAATTAAAGCAAGCTATTAAATATGTAAATAGAAGAGGAGAAATTCAATGATGTTACTTTACTACTTTGTCCAATCTAATTGATAAAAACTCTGATAATTAGATGCTAAATAAAATAAATTACTAACATATAAAATATGTTTTGGTTTTTTAAGTAATCTTATTTCTAAATAATGTAAATAGTAATTAATAATAAACCTTATCCAAGGTAATGGTGCCATATATGGTTATCTTATAATTCGATATAGTCTTCCTTTGAAGTAAACAATGATTCATCCCATTGGAAATTAGAGACTCTCAATAAAAAATCAAACAGTCTTAGATCCGCACTTTATACGTGCCATTGCTACTGACGACTCTATAGTGGTAGCCATATAAATACATTTAGTTACGAGCTGTCTTGTCCTGAAACGTGCATATAACCGAGTATTGCTCAAGTAAAATCTAACTCTGCACACCTGCAGATTGTTAGCCGGCGAACTGTGCGTAGCTGTTGTTATATATATACGACAATAACATACGTCTGTGTGTATAGAGAGAGCCGAACAAGAATGCTCACAACATTTTTACTCTGACCCCGTTTAGACAATGTATATGGTTACCACCAACGAGCTTAGAGTCAATGGCAACGAAAGACCAAACTTGAGAATAGAGTTCCTACCTACAATGTTCCTGTGCTCACACATGCGAAAATTATGATATGGTAACATGCACATATAACATAGCCTATAGGAACAAAAGCTTGTAACCGACCATATTAATTACATGCAATAGCTCAGTTCGGTATGCTTAATTATATACTAACTTGAAATTTATCTTTTGATCAAGGGATAAAAATATATACAACGAAGAGTCAATATGATTGTCTAACTATATTTTGTACATAAAATACAATACACTCACGCAAAAATGGGTTAGGAAATGCAATAGTTGACGGTCACAACTCCAGCCTAAAGCTGCGTGAGTTCTTGTGAGCTAGGCAAATCCGTTAGCGGAGTTGAGCTTCAATCTCATAACGTCGGCACTAGTATGTCATGTCAAATCACCGCCAACTGTGATGTGGGCAAACTACGTCCCACGTAAGACTGAAACATGCAGTTGGTAAAGATGTAACAGATGACACACCCGCGAGCGCGATCAAACACGTGCACTCGCTTCCACAAACACACACTCACACAAACCAACATATAAACAAACAAACAAGTAATTTAAAAAATTCAACTTAAAATTTGTTTTGAAAATTAGTGTTATAAAGCGTCGTATGGTTACCCAAAAACATATTTTAACAATATAAAATTTTTATGTATGTCTGCAAGTTTTATCAAAGCGTGTTTACATGTCCTGCTCTGTATAAACGTGTGTGTGTGTGTGTGTGTGTGTGTGTGTGTGTGTGTGTGTGTGTGTGTGTGTGTGTGTGTATGTGTGTGTGCGTGTGTGTGTATGTGTGTGTGCGTGTGTTTGTGTGTGCTAGTTTGTGTGTGTTGTACGTGTGTGTGTGTGTGTGTGTGTGTGTGTGTGTGTGTGTGTGTGTGTGTGTGTGTGTGTGTGTGTGTGTGTGTGTTTACATCGTAACATTTAATTAAGTGTATGGATACTGAAATAAGGTTTTTAAAAGTTTAACAATTGCTCAAACATAAATTAAGCAAAAACGTATGTCAGTAATATATGCCAAATTAACTTAAGTTTCTACTATTGTGTGAAGATCTATTTGCTAAAGTTACTGCAATTGTTTTAAATGTCCACACTGGTACTGGGTTGAGATCCTATGGCAAACGTCTCTTCCAAATCTAATCCATTTTGAGACTATCCCAAAATCATCGCGAAAATTCGAATCCACATCGATTATGATCAGTTGAATGCAACTATCAAATATTGGGCGTTACCTTCACATGCGCTGCGAGCGAAGTCGGGACATCGAACTCTATCTCTCTCTACTTTGTTCTCGCTCAATTTAAGTCGCTGCATCAATTCTTTTGCACAAACAAATAACCAATACCTACTTATCCGTCACAGTAGCGATGCAATACCCAATAGAGGCGGAGACATTGATTTCAAGTTTAAAAGAGCACTTCACCGGTCCACCAACATCTGACTCCGCCCTCGGAAGTAAGCGTTTCTGGTCACACATCAAGTTGGGAAGTTTGGCGCTATTTCAAAGCAAATTTGACAGTCGAGCATTATGTAATGTTAGAAAACACAAACGTACTAGGTGTTTTCCAAATAATGTCCAATAAGTGTAGGTTTCGTTTCACCGCTTCGTGTAAAGTTTGATATTTGCTAAGGCGAAAGTAAATTTGCTTGTGCATCGCTAACTCACCTTCAATCAACGGCGAAAATCAGACATACAGCGATGATTCGGCTGTAGAATGAAGGCACTTTTTGTTATGTGACTATGTGCGGTAAAGCACGTTTCCGTGTAATTTTTGCACACGCAAGCCCTTTTGTAATGTAGCAGGGCCTCCTTTCGTAGAAAGAAAGACGAAAGAAGCGCGAAAGACCGAGCGATTGCCAGTCGTTCAAGACTACCATGTGGAGTCTACAACGTCCAAAAGACTGAGTCGCTTATGAACTGTAACTTGTTCTCATTCACTGTCAAAGTCGCCTGAAGCGTCTAGACCTGTCTCTTGTGTAGTCTAGCGTAGCCAGACTCTGCGTCATACGCAAAAATAGGGTCTGGCGCGATTTCTTTAAAGTCTAGTGGATCGTTTACATACTAGTAAACGAGTAAAGAAAAGAGATAAAACTGCAACAATTAATTACCAACATAAAATTCGTTATTTAATAAAGTGTTTTCTGATGCAGCATTAATTGACACACAAAGTTAAAAATTATTTTACCAAGTAAAATGCAAACAAATAACGTATGTTAAACATTATTTATGCAACACCATCATTAATTGTAAAATAGAATCAGTAATTGATAAAAGCAATATTAATGCAGATAACAATGTAAGAACGTGCTGAAATTACGGTATCAGTTCAAGTTTGTATTTTTTGCAGTAATCAATGTTTTTAAACTTTAGCTATTGTTATTTAAACACAAATTTGCATATTAGCAACGCATGTACAGAGCGAATATTTGTCTTTCTTAAATATTTTATTATCAGTAAAAAGCTCGTTCACTAATGTGTTTCCATTAGTCGGCACTCCGCACCCTTGCCAGGACGTGTGATTTCGGTACGTTGTGTGATTCTCTGATTAGAGATCGTTTCGTGTGTGAGTTGCAGGATGCAGTCCTTAAAGAACGGCTTTTGCGTACTACTGATCTCACGCTGCAGAAAGTCATTCATTCAGCCCGCTCTTCCGAAGTGGCTCACGCGCAACGGAAGGTTATTGATTCGCCAGTGGAAAGAATAGCCGGTGGCGGTGCCATCAAACAAGTCTAAGAGGTTCGATGTACAGGGGCAGTCTGTAGGACGTTGTTCTTGTTGTGGCAATAAACATGGCGCGCGACGTTGTCCAGCGTTGGGTAAGATATGACAGTCGTGTTGGGAATCGGGAGTTTTACATCTATGTGCCGCACAAAGAAGAGGGCGAATGAGCAAACCGTCTCACAAGAAACAGAATAGGGAGGAGAGGATGTTGTCTATACCATGGGCCCCAGTCCCCGTCAAATGAGGAAACACCTAAAGATGATGCACCACGGTTTCAGGTGGATACCTTGGGTAGCAAGGGCCCTACGTGGCAATGTGATCTGATTACCGATGGCCAAAGGGTTGACTACAAACTGGATACTGGAGCGCAAGTCAACCTCTTGCCACAAGAGGTGTATCGAATGTTGTCTCCCCAACCACAGTTGCATCCTACTCGTTCACGGCTGTTTGCTTATGATGCAGATTCCCCTATACCGATGAAAGGCCAATATATTTGCAGTGTGCGGTTGCCCCATTGGGCTTGCAAGCTTTTGAGTAACTGGGGCTGATTGAGAGAATCTTGGCAGCCACTCATGCCTTGACGACAGGAAAGAAGAGTGACAGTTTGGAGGAGCTTCGAGGAGATTCTGTGGAGTCGCATTTTATGGATTTGTTTACTAGATTTGTTTTGATGAAGGACTGCAGTTACCAAATTGCTGTGAAGAATGCAAAGCACCCCTACGCTTTGGCAACAGCACGTCTTGTCCAATACCACCTATATGAGCAGGTGCAAAGTGAATTGCAACGAACTTTGAGACTGGGCGAATTTAAAAAGCAAATGAGCCAACAAGTTGGTGTAGTCCAATGGTAGTAGTACCGAAGAAAGACCGCTCTATTCGAATATGTGATGATCACACCCGCTTGAATGAAGATGTCCAACCGGAACGTTACCAGCAACCATTAGCAGAAGAAGTATTTTCGAAATTAGCAGGTGAAAAATATTTTACCACAATGGATGTCGCTGCTCGCTTCTGGCAGATACCTTTCAACGCTTCATTGTCGGAACTGACCACACCTATAACGCCCTTCGGAAGGTTTAAATTTACGCATTTGCCGTTCAGCCTCAGTTCTGGTCCGGAAGTATTCCAGAGGGCCATGCAGCATGTTTTGCAGAAGGTAGATGGTGTTCCGTGCTTTATCGATGATATACTGATTTGGGGTTCAAGCAAGGAAGAGAAAGACAAACGATTCCATCAGGTGATGCAGCAGCTCATGCTTTGCAATGTCCGCTTGCAGCCAGACAAGTGCACGTTTCACCAGTCTAGCATTACATACTACGAACATACCTTAACACAGAAAGGGGTAGCGGTCAGCAGTGAAAGACTTCGCGCTATTACAGAGATGAAACTGCCAGCATCCTGGGAAGAGGTCACGCGTCTGTTGGGCTAGGTCGCATATGTGGTGCGATTTCTACCTCGACATTTACAGGAATCAGCTTCTTTGGGCCACATGCTAAAAGATAAGGCGGCATGGCAGTGAACATAAGTTCAAGAAGGTGCTTGGATGAAAAAGCTCCTACGATTATATCCTGTGATGCATCTTCTTTTGGAATAGGTGCAGTGCTCCTGCAACTTCAAATTGATGGACGGCACGCACCCATTACGTACATCTCTCAAGCTTTATCGTCCACAGAACAGCGCTTCTGTCAGATTGAAAAGGAATGCATAGCCATAACGTTGTCGTGTGAGAAGTTCCACTACTATTTATTTGGCAGCGAGGAGCGGTTTCTCAGTGAAACAGATCATAAATTGCTTTTGTCAATAATAAATGTTCAAACATTGGATGAATGCCCACCTAGGTTGATGAGAATGAAGCTTCGATTGATACACTACAGCTTTGAGGTGCAATACGTTCATGGAAAATGTCTGGTGATAGCAGATGCTTTATCAAGAGCACCCGTGGGTGACGAGGATCCAAGAATTGAGAAAGTTGTCCAGGATCACGTTGCTGTAGTTGCCGAATACTTGCCAGAGTCAGATCTTAAGTTGCAGAAAATTAGAGAAGCAACTCTGCGGATCCTAAACTGACTATACTTCATCGTTTCCTCCAGACAAGTTGGCCTACTCTTCACAATTTGCAAAAAGAACTTTAACGGTTTTGGCATTACCAGCATCTAATGACACAGGTGCAGGGATTGATTATGCTAGGGAATCAGGTTGGCATTTTTCGGATTCTGCGCAAAGAGATATTGGCCAAGGCTCAGGAGGGTCATATTGCTAAAACCAATGCTCGTTTGCGTGAGACAATGTGTTGGCCAGGCATGTCCAATGAGGTGGAGCAAATGATGGCAAGCTGTGACGTCTGTGGTTGTTACCGTCACCAGCAGCGAAAGAAACCTCTGATTTATACACCTTTACCACAGTTGCTGTGGAATCGGGTGGCGGCGGATCTCTTTAAACTGCAGGACGACAAATATTTGTTAGTAGTCGACTACTACTCACGTTTTCTGGAAGTCAGAAAACTGTCAAGTATGCAGGCCGTAAATGTCATTCAGGCCTTTAAAGGAATTTTCTCTTCTCATAAAATTCCAATAGAATTTTTTAGCGATAATGGCCCCCGGTTCGTCGGTGCCGAGTTTCAGAAATTTGCTAAGGCGTACGGATTTCAACACAGAACGCCATCGCCTTTACACCCCAAGGTAATGGATTAGTTGAACGTAGTGTTCAAACAATCAAGAGTTTGATGACAAAGGCCAAGTCTTTGGGAGGAGACTTCCATCTTACTCTGCTGGCATATCGAACGGCCGCACACGAAACAACGGTGTCTCTCCAGCCCAATTGCTAATGGGTCGTCGCTTGCGTATCGCAAGTGGCCAGACGGGTTACAGTGCAAAAAACAGATGAACGCAGTAAACAGCAGCAGAGGAAATACTATGACCAACGAACTGGAGCTCAACCACTTCGTCAGCTGGACAGTCATGATAGTTTGTTAGTCTGGGACACAAATGCACAAACATGGAGGATTCCTGCCACACTGATTCATCAATACCATGGACGTTCCTTTCGTGTGCGGTTGGCCAATGGCACTGTGCTGCAACGAAACCGTCATCAGTTGCAGTGGCGAACAGATTTATCCGCTACAGATGAGATATCATAGGAAGGGGAAAAAGAGACTGAAGAAAGAATTAGTAGCGGTGTTGTAAGTGGAGACAACCCGCTAGGACAGTTAAGGGTGGAACAACTATCCTCTCAGGAGAAAAAAACACGGTCGGGTTGACAGGCTAAACTGCCAGTTTGACGAAAGGACTACGTTACTTAGGACTTCTGTTTGCGAGTTCTGTTTGCGAACTACGTTCCGTAGGACTTGCGTAGGGGACGGGAAGATGTAGCAAATAGTAAACAATAGACATACGGGGTAGCAAGTAGCGCACTATTTAGCGATAGAGCGGGACTGTATGAAATAAAGGTCTGCAAGACGTTACACATATAACCGAGTATTTCTCAACTAAAATCTAACTCTGAACACATAGAGATTGTTAGACAGTGAATGTTGGATAGCTGTTGTTATATATGTATACGATAAGTATTATACCTATGTCTGTATAGAGTCAAGCAAAATGGTCACAGATTTTCACTGTAAGCCCGTTTAGACCACGGTTACCACTAGCGTAGATAAAGTCAATTGCAACGAAAGGACCAGCCTTGTTTCCAGAATTTCCTACCTTCAGGGTTTCTATGATCATGCACACATGCCAAACGCATGATATAGTAACAGAGCACATAGAATATAGCCTATCGGAACAAAAATTTGTAAACAACAATGTTAACTACATGAATTACCTTAGTTTTTTATGTTTAAATTTATACCAACTTAATATTAATCATTTTTTCAAGGGATAGCAATATTTTCAACGCAGAGTTTATATGATTATCTCTAACTCTATTTTGTACTGAAATACACGCAACACATGCAATATACGCGTGCGCGTGTAAAATAGATAAAACATGCAGTAATTGACAGTCACAACTCCAGCCTATATCTGCATGAGTTCTTGCGAGCTAGGCAAATCCGTTAGGGGCTCTGAGCTGCAATCTTATAACGTCGGCATTAGTTTCTCATGTCAAAGTACAGCCAACCATGATGTCGGCAAACTACGTCCCAAGTAAAACTGAGATATGAAGATGGTGGAGGTTTAACCAGTCACACATCCGCGAGTATGTTCAAGCACGTGCACTCGCATTCAAACATATTCTCACACAATCAAACATATAAACAAAAAGCAAGTAATTTAAAAAATTAAACATAACATTTGTTTTGTAAAATAGTTTTATCATCAGTCGTATGTTTACCTAAACACATATATTTAAACATAATATGAATTTTTATCTACAAATGCAAATTTTATCAAAGTGTTCGTATATGTCTTGTAATGTATAAACGTTTTGTGTGTCTTTGTGTGTACGTGTGTGTGTGTGTGTGTGTGTGTGTGTGTGTGTGTGTGTGTGTGTGTGTGTGTGTGTTTGTGTGTGTGTGTGTGTGTGTGTGTGTGTGTGTGTGAGTGTGTGTGAGTGTGTGTGTGTGTGTGTGTGTGTGTGTGTGTGTGTTTGTGTGTATTGTGCTCCTTGCAAGTGTCCGGTTAATGTCATTGTGGATCTTCACCGACGTTGCATAAACTCTAGGTTGCGAATGGCAGCCCTGCTACAGCAGCATAAAATCAACAGAAATGGAGCTCACAATTTGTGGTCTGCAACGTGACTTAGTTCAAATTGTTTGATGGCCCAACGTCGTCTACCATTTTATTCAAATTTGCGGACAGCTTAGGCTTATAAATTATTTAGAAAACAAATTGAAATTAAGCATAAAAATAGCAAAGATGGCAAGGTAAGTATACTTGCTCAGTGTCGGATCCAGGAATTTTTGAAATAGTGGGGCTCACCGTTAACGCTTATTTATAGCATTACTAATTTTTTTTCTAATAAAATTGTATGGAATTATTGAACCATTACTATTGAAAAAGAGGGGTTGAAATCCCTGAAACCCCTCTGGATCCAACCCTGGTGATGATATTATGGGGAAAGTTGAAGTTTGTATTTGATGCAATGATCATCGTATATAAATTTTAGTTATAATCATCTCAACACTAATTTTCTCATTGGCAGTTAATGAGCACAGCGACGATTTTGGTCTGTTAAAAATACTTTATCGACCACAAACTAACTCTATCACTGCTGTGTGTTACACATGTATGCCTTTGAGCTCCTACATTTCCATTTCTTTATTCTGTGTGTGTGTGTGTGTGTGTGTGTGTGTGTGTGTGTGTGTGTGTGTTTGTGTATTTGTGCTTGCGCGCGTGTGTGTGTGTGTGTTTTACAGTCATACGAATTCTTCAAAATTAAACTGAATATTACTTATAATTATATCGCAATAATATACCTATCTTAAGTTTTACTATCAGATATTACCAGACCAATATCTTCCCCCAGCGCCACTTCCTCCTACATGAAATGTTGATTTGTTATAAACATTCTAAGAATAAAAATATTTAAAACTAGATCAATTTAGACGTGATTGTAATATCTTTACCGGCTGATCAATTTTCATGTGAGTTATCTAATAAACAATTTCAGTCAATAATTAGTTCTTTGTGCAAATTCTCTAGGCGTCTCATTGTTGTGCAGCTTTTGAAGTCATAATGAGCCAATATGGGCGGTTTTATGCGTGGCATAGGTAACCCCAGAGCAAAAAGAATTGGATGTGGGAAAACATGAACGTTACAAATGTAGCTACATTAAGTGTCGCCATCGATTTTCCAGCTCACAACAATCTAGAGGTCTGTTTGTTTGTGCAGCTTCTCTAGACATCTGGTTGTTGTCGTAATGGGGGGAAAGATGCACGTTTCAAATGTAGATCAGGTTGCTTCGGAGCGCTGGAACAAGCTACATGTTACAAGTCTGGTAGCCTCGACGTGCCTTACGTGACAAAGTAACGCGAGTGATCATTGTTCTGTTTGTTGGTGGGCAAGTTGCAAATGTAGAGCAAAGCTAGCAGATCACCACCGATTTTCTAGCTCACAAGAATGTAGACGTCTGTTTGTTTCTGTAGCTTCTCTAGGCATCTGTTTGTTTCTATAGCTTCTCTAGCCGACTGGTTGTTTGTGCAGCTTCTCTAGTCGTCTGGTAGTTGTTGTAATGGGGAAACATGCACTTTCAAATGTAGTCCTTTCGAAGTGCCGTAATAATCCAAATGTTACAAGTCAGAGAGCCTCGAAGTTAG
>NC_085104.1:3581296-3621296 GCF_963422355.1 Corticium candelabrum
GAAAGCCCCAATAATAGTCATATCCTAGTATTCCATGTGGTTTCATAGTATTCCATATACGTAGTTGCGATGACTAAGTGGTTCGCTGGTGATTATTGTGTAAGTTGGAGGCGCTTTGCTAACATTCACTGCGTTGTATGGGAATGTGATGCCTAGCCTTTGAAAAAATGTTTCGTTGGAGTTAGTATCCCAAAGCTCTACTCAATGACTCTCTTGGTATAACTCGAGTAATAGTCCAACACTGCTTCTGCATCTTCCAATTTCTGGCAAGATACGGACAAAGTATGATTCCTGCAAATGCTTCCACTCCTACACACACGAAAAGGGCACCTGAATGCCAGCACCTGATAGAATTGAAGGTGATTGCATAAGACAAGATCACTTGCTTCCAGTGCCCTGCCAAACTCTGAATAGGAGAAAGCTACCATTACCAGGACATCTAAACTTCAAATGCGGACAAAATTAAACCTGTAATTTGCATCACATGCTGTCAGTAGAACACATAAGCGTCCTTCCTTGTAGAGGAATTAAGAAAATCCCGAAAAGCAAGAGCTTGTATGGTGGTGTGCTTTGCATCAATGGCACTAAAATAGTTTGGCAGTTCTAACGCTTTCCTGACTCGATCTCGGCTGAAGCCCTTAAAGTCCTCTCTATTAGATTGTACTTTCATATACTGAGACTGAAGAACTTGTAACAGCGCAGTGCATGTTGCCCTGATAATGTGCCATGATTCAGTTGTATGACCAGTTGTATGACGGTGGGAGTTGCTTGATCCCATGTGATGTAAACCGAAAGCCAATCTATATAATAAATAGGAATCACTACTGCTCATCGGCAATACTAGAGAGACAAATTAGCCGACAGTTAAGGAGACGGACAGACAACGAAACGCAAGCTGGGATATTATACTACAAACTGTTACTAATTGCAATCTCCAAAACAAAGATCAGATAAGAAACAGAAAGGGAGACAGACAGAGACAAACTATTACGATACTATATCAAGAAGGACAGAGACAACCAGACAAATGGTGCACATAAGTCTTCTATATTTATCACATGTATTAGCATTGAAGCATAAAATGTATTGAAAGACAGACAAATATTCAGACATACAGATAGACCCACAAAGAAACAAAAAGACAGCTAACAGACAGACAGGTTTGTGTATGTGTATTTAGTAAATATCTTCTACGTGGTCTAGTTTTGTCAGTCATCTTATATGCAGTAGATGTAATAAACACGTACATTAGCTATTGCAATGGTGCCATAGTTGGTTTATGGAAACATATATGTATTGATAAACAGACACAAAGACAGATAACAGACAAACCAGTAAACAGACAGTGCACATAAGTCTTTGCAACGTGTATCAGCATTAAATTATAAGCCATGATGTATAAAGAATGCATTGATAGACAAGCAGACAGAGAGACAGCCAAACAAACAAAAAGACAGTAAACAAAGATACAACAGACAGAAAGACTTCTAACAAAATAGCCAAAAACAGACTGACCGAAAGGTACACAGGTAGGTACAAAAACAGACAAACAGCAAGACAGATTATTCACTACAAATGTGTTTTGTGTAACTCGACCCATGGGTCGATAACTCAGTCTTTATCTGTGGTGCCCTTTACTGATTTTCACTGTATGGTTGTATTGATGTTGAAAATAAAAGACAGACAGATGAACAGATAGACTGACGTAGAAGTCGCATGAATGAGAGAAATAACAAATAGCAGAAATATAGAAAAGAAGTAGACATATTAGAAAGGGCTCAAACTGTACACTTCTACTGTTTGACCATTATGGGAAATGGAGTGAGTACGCCATCAACAACAGCACGTAATTTAAGTCTCTCTGGCGTCGAGCTTTTGTGTCGCTCATCAGCGATGTAACGCCTGGGTGCTATCAAAAAAACTGTATACTTGCAAGAAGTAGTGAATGAGATTTAGACTCTTATTACAAACAATTGGTAGTTCATTAACTGCTTTGCTTTTAGCGACTTAAGTCGCTGGACTATATTTAGACTCTGCTAGCAGTTGCAATATCCAAATATATGTATTGACAGACAAAAAGACAGACACACCGACCAACGTGCACCACAGAAGAGAGCCGCGATATCGCTACTCAAATTCAAATGATAGACCAGACATTGTGGCTTTTTACACCGACAAGATTGCAACGTTGATCTGGATATAGCTCTGGCAAACCCTTGGCGCTCTGATACTTTTCCAAGGTTATCTGAGTCAGATGGTGCTGCTGCAGAGAGAAGAGAAGAGAGGAAGAAGGCAAAATACGTAAAAATAGTCTACCAGGAGGTTCAACAGTCATTATTATTCCATTACTCACAGAACATTTTGGACGATGGGGTGAGATGGAAAGAACTTTCTGGAAAGGCTAACCAAGAAGTCACGTGATAAACTTGGTCGACCTAACGCTGCCCAGTTTCCGCACATCTGGAGAAAGAGGTTCTCAGCTCAACTTCACAAGTGCAAGGCAAAAGTCATTATGAGAAAAATCTCAGCTATGAAAAATGCCAGTGCAGATTGGTCTACCAAGTTTTTCAGCCACTGAGTTGGCTCCAGGTAGTCTGCAGTGTTCTATTTTAAGTGTTACATGTTTGTTTGTTTCTTAAATCTAAGCCTACTAAACTCTCGTAGTTACAGAACTCTATATATTTACCTTGCTAGCATTGTAGTATAGAATTAGGTTTGAAATAAATGTTATTTGACAGACTGACAGAGAGACCGACCGAAAGACAGAGAGACCGACAGAATGACAGACAGAAAGACAGCCAGACACAGAGACAGACAGTCCGACACGCAGTCCTAATCTGGAGGTTAACCATAGTTAAAATGTTGGAACAAGGATATTGCGCATCCCAATAGCAAACACCGAGTTTGTTGAAGATGTATGTCTGGAGTCATCAAATCAGGAACTGACTCATGCGACCAATTGAGAAATTTGGACAATGTCCCAAGGTATAGGATTTGCTTAGATTGTCTCACATTCCAGAATCAATCATTTAGCAAGTTCAGTCCTTCCTGACCTTATCAGACCTTCAGCCGATATTCATGATTTTCAAACTAGATGAAATTTTACAACTTTGTGTAGTTTAATAAACGACTCTGTGTGACATCAAGTAACTATACTAATCAAGCATGGCAGATTTGGCCTATCTTCATGCAGAACAATTTTTCAGTCAGACATCTCAGGTTCATGGTCTCATTCACTACCTGAGGTACGAGCTCGCTGTCCGAATTTGAAGCCTAATAGCACAACAAATTATACCAGCTTTGCAGCCCATGAGTTTACTGGGACACATTCTCAACTCCATCTTGACAGCATTTTAAATAATATATGGCATTTATTTCAAACCAACAAAGAGATTAAAAGCACAAATTATTTGCATATACAACTAAAGCAACAGCTTCAAGCCTTCTAGAAAATACTACATCGCTCCGAGATAAAGCCAAAATTACATCAATAAATGGCAAAGGCAAAAGGCATGGTTATCGTCCATTACATCCTTAAGAAATTTTGTAATTATTTCTAAAAAATTCTACTTGGCGGCTTTGTTGAGTCTTGGTATCCCATTTCGTTATATTGATGATATGCATAAATGTCTTTGCGAAAGAACCATGGGTACCCTCAAATAGCATGCAAGTCAAGATGTGGGACAGTTTGACTGCAAGGCAGCATTGTGTCGGTGTGGTCTGTCTGCTTGAGTGAAATAAAAATATGTCACAAGAGAGAGCAAAGAGACAGGTATCCCACTAGACAGTCGACCGGACATCATAATGTTTGACACAGGAGCTCAAGGTTCTATAGCCAGACATGCTAAGGCATAGGGCCCCCTACGCCATTAGAACTGCCCCTATAACTTCCACATACACCCTACGCGTTCAAAACAGACCGCTACGCCTCCAATACTGGCTACGCATGTAGTAGGTAGTACAGTGTACGCTACTCTTGCAAACGTGCAGTTATGACTAACGGGAGGGTCTCAAGTCCATTTTCAGAATGAAAGTTATGCAGTCACAATCGAAAGTCGGCTATTGACGGCCGGGTAACCCTAGAACAGACTGAATTCATACAGGTATTATTGGAAAGTTCTATGTTTGCTTTATCCAATTGCGCACGCCTCTCATTTGTATGATGCTTTACAACGGATATAGATCGAGTTATGTGATGCTTCTAGTAAAATAATGAGATAGAGAGTGGAATGTTGTCTATAACGTATCGTTCTAATTCAATATCTACTGTAGTTAGATTGGTATGTTATCCTAAATAGTAACTAAAAACAGTTTGAGAGTGTAATCTGCACGCTAAGTACAGCCACTACGACTTTCTATCGCACCGTCGGCCTCTGCGTGGCTTACTGGAAGTTATTGGAACAGAGGTAATTTGACTGCTACAACAATTGGGCATCCTGTATAGAGTGTTAGGTATCCTAAGCTACTCCCCAAAGCGAGAGATGAATAAATATGAAATGAAGTTTAGTCCGTTCATTACATGTACAACCGTTTATCTCAAAGGAGTGATAATGAGGAAGGAGGAGACCTTTCAATCATGAATTTCTAGTTGTGTATCTCTATAATTGTTTTGGTAATGAGAAACAGCTTAATTACTCTAAGAATGTAATCGATACATTGCTATCAGTCTGTAACTCAATGTGATTTGTAGAAGCTTCTCTCCCAAACCAGCTATAATAATTATTTCAGAAATTAGCACAGACACGTCCATGCCACGTTTATGTGCTAGACTCGTGTGCCACGCCCATAACGCTACGTCTTCCAAAAATCATGGCTAGAACACAAGGAGCTGGATCAAATGTGTAGATAGATGTAACGCGTGCTCAGCATTAGAGCTCAGATATAAACTAAGATTATCAACCACAGATGAAGTCAGCGCATCAAGAGGACAAAAAAGCAAACATGCTACATTCAACAGAAAGGGCTATTCGGTAACGTTAAGTATAAAGATCACTTATTTGGAGTTAATTAAATTTGGAAAACTAAAATGATCTGAGTTCTAAAATTATTTTTAAGAAAAGTTTTCCAATGCAGATGCATGAATGGCAATGCATGCAGGTGCATTTCCGAGAAATACTTCAGCTCTGGGAGATGTGAGTGTGTGTGTGTGTGTGTGTGTGTGTGTGTGTGTGTGTGTGTGTGTGTGTGTGTGTGTGTATGTATGCGTGTGCGTGTGTGTGTTCGAATGCGTATGCTTGTTAGCCTCGAACTTCCAGAGCAGAGAATGGGCGAGGCGCGCGAACTCTAGAACGATACTAAAATGATTTGGGAAGTACTTATCAAATTGCGGTGCTAAATGATAGTCTAACAACCCAGTATCATTTTACAAAGTTTAATAATGCGATGGAAAGATCGGAGCTTTGCAATAAGCAATCATATCATTTGTAAATGTCAGTAGATGTCATGAACAATGAAGAGACGTCTGCCGTGTTTGATGAGATATCTTGGTGAACGGCATAAAACGACGACCCTTTGATTCTGCGACAGAACGTTAGCAAGTCTACCCACTCGATGAGCGAGGCGTTCGATCAGTCGTCAAATGTCACACGCGGATACAGAACTATTTTAAATGGGGTCCAAGTGTAATTAGCCACTTCCCATGGGAGCTAATTATTTATATGAACTACGGAATCAGCAAACTAATTTAATAGCATATTTATTAGATAATTATAGGTATATATAAGTTTAGAATTGAACGAGTAAACACTTCATCAAAAATTTTATAAATAGCACAATGAACAACTTTGCGGTTGTGGTGGGAGTGTCGTTGAAGAGGAGGGGTCATAACCCCAGAACCCTCCACTCGCCTAAGAAAGTGATGGATAGCGACTCTTCTGTTCATGTCCTCTGACCGCAAGCTTAAAGATCAAAGAACTAGAGTTGAAACAAAAAAAAACGTTTGCTTGCGCCAGAGTGGCTCTTGCGTGTGCTTAGCGCCTCTGGCCTGTACTTATCGCCCAGGAGGATTTTATGCGCGTAATCAGCGTTAGTGCTCTTAGCATTACCCAATTACTGCAAATCTAATCGTAATTTAGAGCAAACATACCGGAAATAAGACGTTGATTGGCTGAGAAGGCTATTACCGAAGTAGTATCGTTCTGGTCCAGACTACAGTTCGTGCGGTTCGAGAGCTCTCTTGTCTGGAAGTTCGAGGATACGAGCGCGCGTACATGTGTGTGTGTGTGTGTGTGTGTGTGTGTGTGTGTGTGTGTGTGTGTGTGTTTGTGTGTGTGTGTGTATGTGTGTGTGTGTGTGTGTTTATGTGTGTGTGTGTGTGTGTGTGTGTGTGTGTGTGTGTGTGTGTATGTGTGTGTGTGTGTGTGTGTGTGTGTGTGTGTGTGTGTGTGTCACTGTTTGCGTGCACGTCCGTGAACGTACCAAGGTATTTTTAATAATCGACACATACATCAGTTTCATTTGCTACGGCGCTGTAGATCATTTATGAAGACATAAGATAGATTGATAGACCAACCCAAGACCGCTAATACCCAAACAAACAAACAGACAGACAGACAGACAGACAGACAGACAGACAGACAGACAGACAGACAGACAGACAGACAGACAGACAGACAGACAGACAGACAGACAAACAAACAGAGACAGACCGACAGATAGGCAAACAGACAAAAAAGGCAGACAGACAGAAACAGGCAGACAGACAGAAACAGTCAGGACGGCAGGCAAGCAGACAGGCAGGCAGGCAGGCACGTTATTTTATTAGGATATGTTATCTTTAAACACTAGAATACATGATTTTTCTACAATTAAAAGCAAGTGCTTAATAAACAAGTTCAACTACTTCAAAGTGTAGGCAGAAAGCCGGGCAGCCAGTAAGGTTATTTTATTAGAATTCAGTATATCTACTCACTACAATACACGATTTTTCAATAATTAAAAGGAAGTGCTTCATAAACAAGTTGGAGTATTTCAATGTATGAAGAAGCACTGGGTGTGGCAGACAAGCAGGCAGACAGACAGGCAGGCAAGCTATTTTATTAGGATATATCATCTCTACACACCA
The DNA here is from genome assembly GCF_963422355.1 of Corticium candelabrum. Classification (NCBI taxonomy): domain Eukaryota; kingdom Metazoa; phylum Porifera; class Homoscleromorpha; order Homosclerophorida; family Plakinidae; genus Corticium; species Corticium candelabrum. The sequence continues at coordinate 3,588,360 of NC_085104.1, forward strand.
GAATACATACAGGCAGGCCGGCAGGCAGGCAGGCAGGCAGACAGGCAGGCAGGCAGGCAGGCAGGCAGGCAGGCAGGCAGGCAGGCAGGCAGGCAGGCAGGCAGGCAGGCAGGCAGGCAGGCAGGCAGGCAGGCAGGCAGGCAGGCAGGCAGGCAGGCAGGCAGGCAGGCAGGCAGGCAGGCAGGCAGGCAGGCAGGCAGGCAGGCAGGCAGGCAGGCAGGCAGGCAGGCAGGCAGGCAGGCAGGCAGGCAGGCAGGCAGGCATGCATGCAGGCAGGCACACAGACCGACAGACAGACAGAGAGCATGTAATAATCTTGAGGTTACTCATATTAGCTGGGTCGGTATGATTACCATTCCACCTACAGATGTTTAACTAAACAATATATTGGGTATCTCAGTAGAAAACCTCTACTTTGTCGAAGATGCCACTTTGAACCAGGAATTGAAATATGTGACAAGTAGAAAGATTTGGATAATGTCCACGGTGTTATGCTTTTGTCAATATATTTCGCATTCCTAGGATCAATAATGCAGCATGTTTAGTCAATCCTGATCTTATCAGACGTGCAACCGATGATTTTCAATCTAGATCAACTTTTACCTCTTCCATACATTGTGCTTCAATAAACGACACTGTGTAACGTCATCTGTACGAATCAAGTATGGCGGGTTTAGCCTATCATTGGTCAGCCCTCCCGGCTTCGTGGCCTCATTGACTAAATGAGCTACCAACTCGTTTTCTAGACATGAACTACAATACAATCAATTATAACAGGTTTCCAGCCTAAGGATTTACTGGGCAACACTTTCAACTGCATCTTAATTGACCGCATTTCGAAAGTCATACGCATGTACAAAGGCTTCAGTACATGTTCTTGGGAGATATCACTAAAGCACCAGCTTCAATCCTTCTATAAAATACTACATCGATTTGAGATGAAGCCAAAATGGCAAAGGCATTATGCCATAGTTATCAGATATTCCATGTTTAACAAAATCCGTACTTAATTCTTGTAAGTTTCACTTGCGGCTTTATTGAGGATTCATCTTCTATCGTCTTATAGTGACGATATTTATACCTGTGACTGTGAAAGAACCATCACTGACTCAAGTGGATATCATCAATAGCATGCAAGTAAGGAGATAGGCAAGTCTGAGCGCACAACAGCAATGTGTCTGTGTAGTCTGACTGCTTGAGAGAATTAAACAGAGAGAACCAAGAGACAGGTATTCTATATTTCCTACATCTACTACCACAGACGAAGCCGCTGCATAAAGAAGACAGGAAAGGAAGCATGCCAGACACGACAGACAGGAAGTTGTCCAAGAGGGTTAAGTGGAAAAATTATTCATTTGGTACGTGCTAGAAATGTTGATAGATGGGAAAATCAGAAAAAAAGGATATCCAGACCAGCTGTCAAAAAGACTGAAAAATGAGTTTGGGAAACTAAAAATGATCTGAGACAAAAGAAAATTGGAGGAAAAGGTTTGCTATACACTTGTGAAATTGACCATAGAAGAGATTTCTGAGTAAAATTTCAGCTCTTCTTGTACATGTAGTTGTGTGTGTGTGTGTGTGTGTGTGTGTGTGTGTGTGTGTGTGTGTGTGTGTGTGTGTGTGTGTGTGTGCTGCAATAGCTCAGTTGGTTAAAGAGAGTGCATTTGGAGAATGAAAACATCCGGGATCTTGCAGGGTTGCAGGTTCAAGTCAGTGATGGCGAGCTATGGCATAATTTCCTTAAGCAAGGAACTTACACACAATTGATTCTTTTGACTCAGGAGTATAAATGAGTACCTGTGCATTGTCTGGGGTAGAAACGACCGCTGGCTTGGCCCTAACATCATGCAGCAGACGGGTACGGGTGGGCCTTGGTGTCCAGTCCCAAAGCTGCGACATAATCAATGCTCCTGGATGACTCTGGCCAAGCTCCAGGTGGATTGCAGCGCTGGCCATAAGCCTTCACGTAGCGCATAGAGGCTTTGTCTCTAAAGGCAGGGGGAGCTATCTCCGCAACTACCGTTAAGGTTGAAGTCATTCACGAATGAAGTGTAGGGCTTGACATTTGTCCATTTGACCATTTCTGTGTGTGTGTGTGTGTGTGTGTGTGTGTGTGTGTGTGTGTGTGTGTGTGTGTGTTTGTGTCTACGTGTTGGTATGTACGTATGTTAGCTTTAATTGCAATAGTGCTATAAAGTTCGTTTATGAAACATGTATTGACAGACAAAACAAAAGTACAGTTAACACCTAGACAGACAGACGGACAGACAGACAGACAGACAGACAGACAGACAGACAGACAGGCAGGCAGACAGAAGATAGGTGAACAGGCAGGTAGACAGACAGACAGAGAGACAGGCAGGTAAATTGACAGACAGACATACAGACAGACAGGCAGACAGACAGACCAGCTGACGAATGGACAGACAGGTAGGCAGGCACACAGAGAAACGCATTAGCTAACAGACAACAGATTGTGATAAAAATGACATGTGGATACCTTTGCCTGCTGAGATCTCCAGCTGGCAGATGGACATTTGATATCGATCTTCTCCTCAAGACCGACAAGGCAGAAGCTACTCTTGCCATTTGAGCATCACAGGTTTCCGTTGACATTCGCACGTAGCGGAAATGGCTCTCTGCATCTTGCATCCTCATCTCTTCGAGCAGGTTGCCAAACTCTCCTTGCTCTCTCCATCGCAATATCCAATATTGTTGTTGCCGTCGCCTGGCTTCCGAGTGCCCACAGTTCATCAGAACCAGACAGTCATCTTCACGCTGTATGATTGTAGTGAGCATGCGCGAGCTGCATAAAAATTAGCTCGCTCCAAGCAGTGTTTGCAGCCCCGAATCATTACCTCTGGTTCGGTGTAGCGCGTTTCTGCGCGGGAGTAAGTACGTAATCAAATTAAATTGAATTATTAGTTATAGTTAATTATAACTTGTTTTACGGTATCCGTAGGCGCCTCGCTTTCGCGAGTAACACGTCCAAAGGAGTTTTCAGACCGTCTACTGAAACGCCAAATCCTAGCTAGACAATACGTATTAGTTGAAACCCTAGCTGTCATGGAAGTAAACATGCAAACTTCCCATTAGTTTAGATTACGTATATAGGGCTTGTATAGGTAGTCGTCGTTTTGCGATCGTGATCAAGACAATTGAAATGTACAGTCTAGGTATGCACACAGTTCCGTTGTAACGACAGTGGTATGGTATTTACTGACATAGAAATTGATATCAGCGAAAATCGACTATCAACTGTGTTAGATGCAGCACAGAGTAGTAAAGGATTGATCATACTGTAAGTATGAGACGTGTAAATAGTTGACTGTAGGTGGCATTTAACTCCTGAAGGTGTTTCTCGGTTGTCACGTACACACAATCCCTACCTACAGTACAAAAGGATGAGGCGACTGGAAGTTCATGACGCGGTTATGTCACAGTTTTCTCAATTAAACGAATCGTTTTTAGACTCATATGAAGTCGGACACGAAAACGATGTTTTAAGGTCGGTATTATCATGAAACGTGGTCGTGGGAAGGAGAAATTTGATATTAGTGTACACACACACACACACACGCGCGCGCGCACACCAATAACTTGCTGGAGAGCCATATATGACCACGCCCATTTTTGTTGTGCTACCCGGATTAGAAGCAGCGCTCCGTTCGGCAATTATGAAATCCTTTTTTTATATTAGCTAGAAAATAAGCTGTCGATTGGACTTTGACGTTGTTGTAGCCTTTGTACGTACTTGTCGACATTGCTATTGTAAGCACTGTCAAGCGTTTGCAAGTTGACGCGTAGCGGTAATGAACGGCAGAGCTCAGAAATGGCACTTACACGCCTTTGTACGCGTACACAGCTTCTCAGTTGAAGCCGCAATAGATCCTACGGCTCTACTGCAATCACAGGGAATATGCAGCAAATCCCCACGCAACATAGCTAATCTTTTTATTGGGTTTCTACGGTTCTTGATGAAAGAAAAAACAAAACTGTAGTTGGGAAATCTGAAACCCAATCTGAGAAGAGAACTGATGCGTATACGCTTTATCTCTACGTTAAGAAAGCTGCAAGATCAAAAATATGTAGTAGGAAATGACTTCTTATAATATTTCGTAGCACAACTAACTTGGCAGCAGAGCATGAATCATCAACTATCTGCAGATTACGAAAACCCACTGGAACCTTGGAAACACAAGCAGAGCCCAATTCAGTTGTTAGTTGTTTCCAATTGACTAAACCGAGAGCGAATAAATTTCAATTAAGTCGTTGGGCTGCAGTAAAACGAGAGAAAACAAGTCTGCCATAAGGTAGGCACGAGCAAGGCATTAGAATTCCGAGGTATAACATTAGTGTAAATTGTAAACGTTTCAGTATTATTAGAACTCCACCATATAGAGGGATTCACTTTCTTTATTTCTTTGTTTGTCTTCAGTCTTTTGGAAGAAAGAAATTTTGCAATGTTTGTTTGCCATGTCATTTACCACCCTGGGCGCGATTGTGATGCAAAGTCACGCCTACCAACAAGATTGGTAGTGTTTACTTTCACACTTAGTGGATAGTAGACAAGAAATTAGCAAGTCTAGAGCCTGAGATACAAGCGTGAGCCCAACAAGATGTGACCGTAAGCAGCAGGATCGAAAAGATCCAATTTGCGTCAAGCTTGGAAAGCGTACCCGAACGGGAGTCTTCACTCTGACCAATCATCATCACGCACTGTTCAAATTGCAAGTACGCGGGTACTTGGACTCAAACGGCTGTCAGTTTTGGCGGTTACCTGTCGCGCCGTCTGCTACATGATTATGCCTTCGCCAATGGCCACCACAGCACAGTTCAGTGATTTTGGGTACGTGCTAGTGGACGTGGTGTATATTCAAACAGCTAAAACTGGTATCTCTTCTCTCTTCTTGTCTGTATTACTGCAGTTGCAACGTCTGCTTTCTATGCTGAATTCAGCAGAGGTCGATCTCTAATGCGGTTCAACTGAAAGAAACCATAGCCGCTGTTAGCAATTCATCACATGGGCAAGAGAATCATCAGAAACCATTTGAAAATGCAGATAAATGACAAACATTGCTACTGGGCGTAAAAGAAAGCAGAAAAAATGTCACTTGTGAAGAACATTTCTCAATTCCATTTTTGCTAGTCTATAGTACGCGTGCCAAAAGGTTATTAGCACGTAATTGTGAAGGTGTAACGATTAGATAAGGTAATTGGAATTATAATTAGACATGATTACAATCAGGTCAATGTCAACTTACCGTTGCAATTTGCATTATCAGTTTCGTCCGTTCCACGGAATGTTGAGTACTGCAGTAATCCACGACAACATAGGGAATTTCGGTTATTCAAAACTCTGCTCTGTTCCTAACAAATCATGGCTTTGGAGTGGTTTCAGTGACCCAGCTAGGGTAAAAGGGTCATTAACCCTACATGGGTTATGCTACTTTCCATAGCAAAAGCCTATACCTAAGCCATCAAAAAGCAATGTGGTTTTCGCGGGATATTCCATGTGCATAGAACTGTGTACAGTACTGCACGCTAACTAGCGATGATCCCACGATTTAACACATTCCTACTACGCCCACAAAGTACACTTGTATGTTTATTGCCGACAGCAAGTCGCGACACCGAACTAGAGGTTGAGGTAATGTCAGCCCATCTGCATGGGGCTGCAATGCACACTGCGTCTGGAGCTGGGCTAGTAGTAAGTTAGAGTCGCTGACGCTGTGCCTATATTAGCTGGAGCGTCAGCGTTTAACAACTATCTCGCAAAGCTTTTTCGCCGGCGTCGTGAGGCTCCGTTGATCGTCATCGTCGTACACATTGTAAAGCAAAGACTATGTACCTATATAGCTGAACTACTAATTGATCGAGCAAGCGCAGCATGTGGTAACTGGGATGTGTTGTAGCGTACACCTCTAATTAGCTAATAAAGTGACACTTCTGACACCATTCACACGTAATTAGAGACACGACATATGAAACACCTATATCCACTTGCGAGCATGCATGTGCTATAGTGTATAGCAAAACCCGAATACTCTTCTAGCACTCATGCACAATTTCCTACATTTTGAGCGACGAAACACTTACGCGTACGCCTTGAGGACCTTGATGGCCAACGTCTCCCTACAAACAGCACAAAAATTAGTATAAAGCATCAAGACGGAAACTAGACAAAGTGTTATTTAGTAACCTTTTCTCCCTTTTCTCCAATGCACATGCTGTTGTTGTCATTCGTATCGTTTGATGATACAGTCAAAACAACGTAGCAAATTATTGTCATAAGCAAATACAAATACAGTGTGCCTCTCTTCATCTCCAACATATCAAACATCTGCATGGCTGCAAGACCAACACAAACTCTAGATAGTCTTTGTTCGCTTTCACACAAACTATTTAGTGTGAACGCTGCAATAGCCTACACGAAGTCTCTGAACAGATAGGAAGAAATTTCGAATTCACTTGATGCAAATCAATACCAGACTTGAGTAGAGAGAACGTTGAAAAGCAACTGAGCTGAACAGTTACAAGACAAAGAGTGGCGTAATTGCAAAATGAATAGCAGTATTGTACTGCATGTCTTGTGAACATGGCATGATGTTCCAACCAATATTGCATTAGAGAGCTATCCAATAACAATCTTTGTAAACTCATATTTACATAAGTTACATCCTTGTGAGTGAATGACGGTGGACGAAAGCGGAGGAGCTACCCTCATACGCAACAGTTCCTGGTAAAATACACGTTCGCACATTTAGCCCTACCCCTTTGAATTGAATTTCCGTTGTCACGGTTGAAGATGTCGTTGTGAGAACAGATTAGAAAGGAGGAGGTATCTATTTGTGGAGTGACTTCCTCTTGCATTGATAGCAATTGTAATCCAGCCACAGAGTGTACAATTAGCTGCAAGAGTCATATACATTGCAGGAGCTTAGAGTGGCATGGAGTAGACCGCGCTGTAGCCCTTCATTTGTAGGCGTGGCCATAAAAATCGTGAACTGTACATACGTTCGAGGACCAAAGCGGAGTATTCTGGCAGAGTGCCCAGCTTGGCCCAGACTACTCTAGCAGGAGTCACATTTAATTAATACAATTCCAGCGTGGTTGATTAGCCCGTTCTGTACACGTTTAGCAAAATAGTTGACACGAATTTGTTCCTCCGTTTCTACGTCACACCTAGAACCGTAGAACCCGGATATATTAAAAACATCTTGCTTAGTTCGACGACCCCATGGAAAAAGCGGCTCGCTCAATGCATACTGTCCGAGGTCACGAACAGGCTTTTCAAATTTGGTGCATATCCAGTGTTCCGTTCTGGAGAAATTCGAGATGGCGAGTTTGATGGGGAAGAAGTTGTGCCGCCGCAAGAGGACTCTGGAAGACGCGACACCTTCACTATCGACCTTGATCAGTTCGGCGTGCAGTCACTGGTTCGTCATGCATACTTTGAGCAGGAACAGCATCCTTTCTATTACGGTCGCGTTCGTGGAATTCAAAAATTGCCTCTTCAAATCGTCAATTAGTACATTTGAAATGTCAGGAGTATAAAGCGAATTTGGACTGGGTATTAAGCGAAATAGAGCGCTAGCAGCACGGATACTACGTTCTCCAAAGGGGAACAGTCATGATTACACGTGCACATCATTAATGGCCTCGATGCCCCAATGTACAGTGCTGATTTATTGAAAGAATACAGTATTGTAAAATTGTTGATTACATAGACCAGGGCAAACAATCACGTCTAGTAACATTGCGGATAAACGAACTACAAATATAAAAATATTTAATCGTGTATACTTAAACAGGAAGCAGTGTCAATTGTCGTCTGGTAAAAGCCAATTTTTCAAATTCAGGTCTGTCTACACCGACCCGCATATACGCCTACGAAAGTGCGTTTACATTGTGGTGTAGAACATATAGTCCTCATGAACAGTTTCAATGCCATTGGCCCCGCAGTTTCGGTGTGATTGATGTTACCGACAGACAGACAAAAAAGACAGACAGATAGACAGATAGAAGTACAGACAGCTAGACTGACAGACAGACAGAAAGACAGACAAATAGACAAACAGAGAGACAGACAGACAGACAGAAAGGCACACCAGACATCTAGATATTTAGAGATACACCACCCATTCTCAAGTCTGGATCTGTCAATGATTCTACCTTAGCAGTGAAAGAATCCAAAAGCAGTGAGCGTGTATATAAAAGTAGGCGTGCCCGTAAAATCGCGAGAGTTAGTCCCCTCATTCTAGGGGTCACTTAAACATTCACATTCGTCACAATATAGCTATAGAACAACATTAAACTAAAATCTCATGACACAACCTACTCACGAACCTGCGTGACCAAGATTATGTCCTGTAGTTCGATCACTTTCTCACCGCTCTGTAACAGAAAAGATTAAGAAAAACACTGCTATTCAGTGGCATAATCATCCAAAACGAACCTTTCAACTGACATGACTAACGTCTCAGTTCGCCTTGTAAAAACGCGATGAAGGCGAATGACCCCAAAATAATCCCTAATGTCCGACTATTTGTCTCTCAGATTTCACGTTCTGCCGTAGCAACAGTAAGATGACCACTAACATTACCCCATAGGTATAGTAGCCAAAAAGAACGCTTCAGATCTGCGACTGAAGAAAGAAAATCACTCGAGATCATGTGACTGAGATTATTTCCTGTGACTCATCCGCTTTCTTCGTTGCCTGCGTCAATAGAGGGATCAATTTTCAAGTTCTACAGCAGCAACGTTACGACAGATGCTGACGTGACCCTCTCTACCTAGTTGCTATCCAGTAGGACTATGACGCCAATGTAGCAGGTAGGTTTGGGTGCAGCTATTTGCTAGAAAAGGAGTGACCAAGACTAGGAAATGAAAGATATTAGGTCATGGACTCTGATCTTAACCACGTAGGACAAAATTGGATTTGCAATATGCCAAGGCTTGAGCTTCGTGTTGCGTCGTCCTGCGTGGGAGTGTCACGCGTCGAGCTTGACGTATTGTGCCATTCACAATATTATTTCAGCGTGCTGTAGACGTTGCTTCATGAATTCTTGAACTGACCACTCGCGCTTCGACTTTCTACTGGCATAACTCTGCCGGATCCCCCGGCTTTAATTCTTGAACTCCCCCAGCTCGCTCAAAATCCTCTCCTTGCGTTCTCTTAGCACGCTAGTCTTTGTACATCTTGCAGCTGATCATCCACGAGCAAGGACAGCTCCCTACACAATCGATAGACGGCTCAATGTCGAGTATAGGCGCTGACAGCAGTCATTACTCACGGAAACCACATGTGCCTATTTAGTTGGCTGTGATTGGTCGAAATCAAAGTGCTACTTCCGATGCCACGTGCTCAGCTTTCGGTTCGACGATCAAATATAATTCGGTTCTATTTGGACGGGTTGTGTCGCATGCGTCGCGTTCGCCTCGCGTCGCGTCGAGACATTCACAATTTAAATTTTGTACGACGCGACGCACGCGATGCAAAGTTCAAGCGTTCGCATATCGTAAATCCAGTTTAATTCAAATTGTTTCCAACTCATCAAAATTAAATTTCAGTTGAAACAAAAGAATAGAATACCGAACTCAAAACCGTATCTACGCATTCAGCAACACCGCGAAGGAGTCCTTCTCATTGGGACAACACCAAGGGCTTGTGGAAGTCAAAGAAGACTCGTCTCGTCAGCCGGTGCAGCTCTAACCAGTCGTCTTCTTAGTCAAAGTGCGCAGCCATTTTGGAACGTACGGGAGTTCTAAAACATCACGTGGATAGAACGAATTCCCGTCTGTATCGGACATGCATCTGTTGTAACAGGATATATTTGGCGAGCGAAGCGAGCCCCTCTCTTGTCATGTCAATTGAGCTTGAGATATATTTTATATATATATATATATATATATATATATATATATATATTTTTTTTTTTTTTTTTTTTTTTTTTAATTTTTTTTATATTATATATTTTTTTTAATAACCGCCCAATGGACGGAACACTACTGAAAAACACCACTACAAACACTTGCTACAGACAAAACATCTAGATGTTCAGTTATCATGCGAGAGTTGTATTGCCACAGTTTCACAGACAGTTGTTCATGAAGGTTAGTAATAGCTCGGCTGAAACTGTGACCTGTAGACAGAGTAGACTTCTTGGCAATAGACTTCAGCAGATCAAGACTATGTTCTGACCAGACTCCATATGACTCAACAACCAAAGGATAGAACAAGCAACCATACGAGGAAACATTTGAGTCGTGGCGTTCGTCTTTCTCCATTTCCCCAGCTTGAGCAGCAGCACCAGCCTTTACAGCTGCATTGATGACATGTGAGGGAGAAAATGAATTTTGCACTGAGATATCAAAGTAAGCAGCCTTTCCGTTAGAGAAGTCGGGATGAAAAACATCACCTGGTCTGTCCATGGATTGAGAAGAACACCGCTGCTCTCTTCGTACCCCAGAATTATCCACAAGCAACCAGTGATAGACGGTGTCACATAAGGCGTCATGTCGTCTGATTCGCAGAGAGCTGCTACAGCCAAGTGCGTGGTCACCAAAGACATCTAAAATATGGCCACAGACACAGCGAATTGAACGTGGGGGAGGTGAAAACACTGGAACTCCTAAGCGCAAACGCAAAGCAGTCACGAATTCACGCGGGGACATGGCCAGGCTGAGATTTGGGTTAGGGATTGCCCTCAACCAAGCCCCCACATGAGGAAATGTGACAGCATTAAAACGCGCTTGTTCTCGCAAACTACAAAGAGACGACCTAACGCTGGATTTCAAAGCGTCATCTAAAGCTCGTTGAATTGAATGTTGCGTGGAATTAACAGATAGCGCCGTACTATTAGGTGGTAAAAGATCCGCCAAACACTGTCGACATTCCAATTCGCCAGGGAAAACGGAAGTAGGACACATACTATCTGACCCATCAGGTGGAGAAAATGGCATTGAAGGAGTGAAGAGCAGGCGGAGAGACAAAGTCCGAGAGGAGTTGCAACTACCGACAAAGGCTGCAGAGGAAGATCTGTGAGCCTCACGTAGACCGAGACCACCTAAACGAGTAGGAAGTGTAGCCTGTCTCCATGGCAAATCAGAGATAGAGGAAGAGGACAAAGACTCCAAGCTATGATGAAGCCCTCTGTCAAAACGTAACAACACTTCGTGAATCCTGCAGCCAGGAACAGTTCTGATGATATGATTCAGCTTACAGAGGCTCAAGCAACTCCTCAGGAGATGAAGCTCCACTTGGGGATCCTCCAAAGCTGACAGACGATCCTGCCAGTTCAAAATTCTGTCCACACGTTGGGAAACAAACTCACAAACATAGGAGTCAGGTCCGTATACTGGACAGCCAAGAAAGTCAATACCACCATAGATATGAACACTTCGCTGAATTTCAGGTGCGAAAGCAGGGAATTCCTGATCACCCGAAGGCCAGAATATTTCACATTTCTTCAAATTGACATGCAGACCAAAAGAGGGACCTTTGGATATTAAGAGGTCTAACAGCCCAGCTACTGAAGAACGCGAACCTACGAACAATCCGTCATCCAAATACCATACCTTTAGCTTGAAATCAGGTAATGGCCCCAACTCATCCAAGAACTCTAAAACAACTAAGGAGAAAAGAAGTGGCCCAAGGGGATCCCTTGCTGCACTCCTGCGCATGACTTAATCCATGAAGAGCCAAAGGATAGCATACTTTCGCAGTGATAACACCATGATGACCATCCAAAAAGGGCTGGAAACTCTTTGTGTAAACGACCCAAAAATGAAACGCGAGAACATTCATTGAAAGCATTTGTCATATCAATTTTGAGGCAACAAAGAGAAGGATCCGACCCATAGCGTGCTATACAACTAGACAGAGCATGTATGGCAGCGTCTAAACCTCCTGGGACCCCAACTCCAACCTGACCATAAGGCAAAAAAGTATCTGGCAAGTCTGCCTTCACAGCAGAACAGCATAAGCGACTGATTAGTCGACGCAGAACCTCACCAACTGCTATTGGGCGAATGCCACCTTGCTTCTTCAGCAGAGCAGTAAGAGGAGCTCCACACAACCAGGGAGCTATTCTGGGGTCTGCACGACCAGAAAGAAGAAAGTTAATCAAGCATGTCAAGTTCTCCAGACAATGCTTGGCTGAGGGTGTTGTTGTACCAATAGCATCAAGCAAATGTTGAGAATTCAATTGAGAAGCACCAGGACTGGAACCACGAGGAAAAGATTGAAGGGCAGCTAGAACTGCATCCAAACTGGCAGACAGAGGAGAAGGAATCTCATCAGTATGACCTGGCACAGCGTGAGCAGGGTGACGCTGACGTAATTCTTCATGAGCCTTCTTGTTGTTGGGATTGACAGTACCCAAAGAGCCAAGAGAACGCATAGCTTCTCGGTAACGACCCTCTCTGGCATAAGCTAATGCTCGTTTTCGGTTGGCTTGCTCAACAGAAGAAGACTTGGGAAAGATCGACTTTCTGGAATCAGCATCAAGTCTAGCCTCAGACCAAAGACCCAGAAGATTGCCAGAAGTCCACTGTTCTAACCGGGAGAGTAACATAGCCTTAACTATAACGCGCTTTTTCTTGCCTCCTCTTGGTGGACATCTCAACACAGCCTTAGCAAACATGTGTAAGCGTGCATAACCCCACAGACCATGATGAGTGGCATTCCTGAATTCTGTGGCAAGGGCTTCAGCAACAGCAGGGCGGACTGAACATGGAATGTGACCAACAGTCTTGACTGGCAACAAAGAAATTTCCTGCATCAAGGCTTCAAACAAAACCGACTCAAGATGGACGGGGCACGCAAGGTTACATGCAGCCCTGATTGCTTCCACAACAGGATCATCAAAATCGCACGCTTGAGCAGCAGAAGGACCAGATATAGAAGCATTTGACACACCAGGAACATCTTCAGGATGAGCAGAATCAAGAAGAACTGCGTCCACACCCTCCTGTTCATATTCTGACGCCATCTTAGAAAACCACGACGAAGAAGACGGATCAACCATCACACCACCACATCTTGCGCGACCAGAGCCTTGAGAACGTCGGCAGACCTTCCAATGTGCAGAATAGGCAAAGCCGCAAACAGAACAAAGACGACGCCCGTGAGCAGAAAGAAACGACACAGAGGAAAAATGAGAGCGCGAGATGTGCTCCAGATTGATATGCTGCCAAAGCGAGTTACTGTTGGAGTATGAGCAATGACACAAGGGGCAAGAACAACCATCTGACGGCTCACAAGAAGACCGACCGTTGTTCAGAGAACGGCCACATCCGAGTTGAGAACAACTGGCGTCTTTATCAACGACACTATCCTCAGCAACTGTTTCATCTTCATCTGACGTGGTGGACATGCTGTCAGAACCCAAAAGAACGACGTAAATTGACCAAACGGCAGACTAAATTCAAACAGCAGACAACGCCATCTCTCATCCGGGATATATATATATATATATATATATATATATATATATATATATATATATATATATATATATATATATATATATATATATATATGTACGTCAGCACTTGTCATATGGATTTACGACAAAACAAAAAGACGAATCGACAAAACGACGATGCCAGATGAATGCAATTTTGACTCCGTAACATATGCGCTAAAAATTGAAGTTAGGGACCTTTTTCCAGGGGTCGACATAATTAAAATTTGTTGGCGAGAAGAGTCAAACGACTCTCGATTTTGTTCCCTTACGCGACTAAAGAGCAAAGGAGACTGATTCGAGACAAATGGAATGAACAAGAAAAGCTAAAAAGAGGAAAGTCTGTTTTTTAGTTTCCGCGCGTTACTTTGATAGAAATTATTGCTACGCAACCATTGTCACGTGACTACGTGACCATTGTTACGCGACTATCTTAGTAAACGAGTGAGACAATTGAAGCGCGAACAAAAAATTGAAGACGATTATAGTATTTTGCGTTCAATTATTCGATTCAGGCAATCAGTTATTTGATTTGTGCGTTCAGTTATCCGGTTCGGGCATTCAATTATCCGACTCAGGTATTTAATTATCCGATGTTCTGTCTTAGAAGTACTAAATTTATAGAAATAATTGTTTCAGACTGATACGTAAAGTCAAAACGGCGCACATTTCTTTCATGACGTCATTCTATGATGCTCACTCACGTTTCAGCTGACCAATAAATGATTGATTCAAGAAAGGTGAGAAGGCGAACCGCTGTCAAATAGAGCATGGTAGAAGCATGGAATTCACGGTAATACCATGGTTTCCATGCTTTTGAGCATGGTAAAAGCATGGATAGCATGGTTTACCATGAATACCATACTTTTCATGGCATGGTAAAAGCATGGATAGCATGGTATACCATGAATACCATACTTTTCATGGCATGATACATTAGTATGGTTTTATGGTACACCATGGATAGCATGGTATACCAACAATAACTTACTTTTCGTGGCATGGCACTTAGACATGCTTTGCATTGTATAGTATGTATGTATTATGTATGTATGTATTATAAATTATGTATGTATGTATTAAAATTGCTTGTCATGTACGTGTATCATAACACATGCCAATGATCGTAATCTATAGATTACATTCTTAAATCACTGCATCACCCCATTTAATGCAGTTCTCGTATAGTGTGCCAGTTAGTCAAACGTCGTTTCAAACAGTTTTGTGGTCATGATCTCGTGTAGTGGAGTGAGTGTGTGTGTGTGTGTGTATGTGTGTGTGTGTGTGTGTGTGTGTGTGTGTGTGTGTGTGTGTGTGTGTGTGTGTTGTGTGTGTGTGTGTGTGTGTGTGTGTGTGTGTGTGTGTTTTGCTTTCAGAGTGTAAGTTTGCAGACAAATATTTTGTAGCTTTGCTGGTTGGTATATTTAGTTGTAGTAGCTGCTGCTCAGAGATTTGGAGCTTTGCAATTAACCTGTATTCAAATACAGTTATGCTTTAATATCAGACTTATTTCCATACGTACACAGGTACGTATACAGTATTGTCGAGAATTGGAACAACGACAAGTCAAAACTATACTGGAAAATATCAATGAAATTGTGCATTTGATGATCAAGAGTCACGATCTATACTTGTCTCTTCTCTCTAAATTTTTGTAATCTTCTATAGACCAGAAAGAAAGCCTCAGCGACTGTCTTTGCTAATTTATCTGCCTGCATGTACACAACAGGCAGTCATAATATCTCAAAATGGTTTGGCTGTTGAGTAATGTAGGCATATGTTTCGGTAGGGATGGTGTTCTTGTAAATGACTTTCTCTATCACGTCTTCTGTTCTGACAATGTAAGATCTAGGAGAAAGATACAAATTGTGTAAATCAACAAGTGTGCATGCTTAAAAAGCATCTGGTAATAGTGATATTGTATATACCTCTCGTTCGCCTGGCTGTTTTTCTTGATCTTCGTTAGCATCGGCAGTCGGTCACGAAATAGCGACATCATCTTTTGAAAGTCATCTACGACTACGTACACTCTGTTGGTCTGTCTAGAATAAAGGAATTTCTTTATGATAGCAACAGACGAACTGCGAAGTAAGACGACAAAGGGTTCTCTCTTGATATGTCTCTCGTAGGTGACAGCGTAAAAGACTTCACCGTTATGTAAGATGCGAGACACTTCCTCTAGCTCTCCACAATTGGAATCTACCTCTTTTACTGCATCGTACAGGTTGCTGCTCAAAATTGCGGGCTTGCATGGTGGAAAAATGTTGCAATTTTTGGTTCTGAAGAATAACAGATGTGCAATATTGCGTGTACCGCATGAGTTAGTGAAAGATAACGACAACATACCTAAACTGCAAAAGTCGCGTATGCAATTTCGAATAGGGAAGGAACGTCATCATGTCTTGAATAAATGCGTTTGACGCAGTATCGTCACACGAATCTGCTACACAATCCCTTACATTCGCCTGCCACGTCGACATTGCTCTCACAATCTGCATTATAGATGTGCTGTCTTGATATTGACAATGAGTATGCTCATGCAGCACATTTCTCACCTGATGACACACGTCTCCTGTTCCGTGGCAGAACGTCTTGATTCATCCATTCAAATCCTCAAAATTAAAGCATGAATGGGTCCACAGCAGTCCATAGTTTCTCACTTGGTCGGGGAGATGACAAAGATTGTGGACGTTGAGACCGCAGAAGTCCTCTCCTGCATGGATATAGATCAGTGTAAAAACCTAGTGATATAAATAGCATACCTACCACAAATTATGTTGTATTACATGCAACATGCAGTATGATTGTATCGTAGCGTTCATGCACATATCTCTATTGCTAACTACTATAGAGTTGTAAACATTAATTAAACTATAGTAGTAATCCAAACTGGAGCTTTCTAAAGTTGGAGATATTTTCGGTTACAAATTTAGAAGATAAACTTGTAAGCTAACTTACCATAAATGTCTTGAGCTTCATAATAGAAGTCGTTCAAGACAACTTCAGCTCTTCTAACCATTTCTACGCTGATCTTAGCAGCAAGAAGTAAATGCATGCCTTCAGCCAAAAGGGCAAAATTTCGCAAATACATGGTTGGCAATATGCCTTGCAAACATGGAATGCCGTAGTACAGCAGCCAAGATCGGTATTCTGATGCTATAGATAGAAGAAAACACGCATATTTAATGCTATAGATAGAAGAAAACACGCATATTTAATCATAATACGACATACTCGCGTTTAGAAGAGGATGCTAGATTGATTAAGAGTATATTTTATTTTGTTTGATTATCACTTATATACTAGAATGTTACTATGTAGTTTGCAGAAATCAACAGTTTTGAAAGCATAGGAATGGCAAATTAATTGTCATCTTACCCTTCCAATTAGGTAGCCATTTACCAATTTCTCGTGGCAAACGTCGCACGAAATCTGGAGGGTGGATGTTTTTAACCTTTCATCTACAGTCTCGATCTACAGAGATAAAACAAGTTTTATAGAGATGCATAAATAGACAAATGGATAGATAGAAGTCTAGCTAACATCATCTCTGATGAAATATGGACAGCCTCTGCTTGAAACATCTGTCCAACGGTGGAGTAAACTTTTTGTCACTCCCAGTAGCACGCAATGCATGTAGTCAATGACTGCGGCAGTGACTGGGTAAAACTCGTTTAATAAAAGAAGTGGACAAGCCGACTTTATTCCTTTAACCTACAAAAGTTAAATACAAAATCTTGCATGAACATTTACGTTGTCGCCATGCAAGACCTATCGTACTGTTTGACTAGAAGTAACTGCTTGGTGGGCGTTGCGTACAAAACTTTCATTAGTTCTCTTCTGAAGAGCTCTATTAAAAAGGATGGCGTGTACGTGGCCTCGTCTTCTAGCAACCTGACGACCCGGCTCTTCACATACAAGGCAGCTGAACTTGCCATTGTGATGATTCATGCAAAACATGTCAGCTTTGGCTGGCAAGTCTGCCGTACACACTATTGCCTTGGCGCTGCAAGTCACATCTTCTTCGAGACCATATGGCACAAATCTCAAACCTGTATTGTACAATGTGCTGAAAATCCGCCTTAAATTATATCAAATCACTTAAATCATCTAATAATACCTGTTTGCGAAAGATCATTCATATTGCGTATGAATAGCGTCAACATAGATGTTAGTGGGACCTTGCCTTGGCCTTGCCACAGTCCACACAAAATCGCATTTCTTCTCAAGAACCTAAACATGTTTTACTAATTGATATCTTAACTTTAATTTATCAAATAAATAATTTTAATTAATAATATTTAAACTGTTAGTTATTTTGTTATGTTCTAAATTAATAATTAAATTATTTAAATGTAATAAATTAGTGCAATGCATGAATGTAGAAAGACACATTACACGCATTTACACAGTAACACACTAGTACGCAAGACTAAGTTCTAATCGAATCAAATAATGATAGAGTTTAAGCTAGCGCTTGAATTTTTATACCTCAGCTTTTCCGAAAGCTCGTTCACAACAGCATATAAGGGCCAGATTTTTGTAGCCGATGACTTGTACAGCTGTACTCCGTCGCAGTTGAACAGTAGCGAAATAACGTTGTTTTTTGTAGAGGACAAGTTCATAATCTCCTTGTAGCAATTGTCATTTCGAATGTCACACCTATTGCTGCTCAAATTTTTCACAATGTCTTTCCAAATGTCCTTTTCTAGAAAACAAAAATTTCGAAAGTCGTCAATATTCTTTGATATGTAAATAGTTGTTTGTACTCTCAAGCAGACTCTGTAATTGTTCTTCTATGGACGTTACTAAAGCAAAAGATTTCCTTCTACGAAAACACTGCTCGTCCTCTCCACCTTTGTAGCGTAAGCTAGGAGTGTATACAATAATGCAAATGTTAAAAACCCTAGCGCACACATGAACACACTCTCTCGCATATACGCACGCACGCACGCACATACACACCACACACACAGACACACACACAGACACACACACACACACACACACACACACACACACACACACACACACACACACACACACACACAAATGCATGGATGCATGGACACACACAAAACTAACGTTTATTATACTTACTCTGTACAGTCTCGTGTTTTACATTGGACTACCTCTTCGTCTTCTGGAAAAAAGGCGTTACACAAAGAACAAACGTCGTGTATTTCTCGTCTATCTGCTACTTCCAGCTCTTTCTTTCCTTGCTCCATCAGACTATCGTAATTTCGTGCACACCTAGTGTTTGGTGGACAATACAGTCTTATTAGTTTTAGCAGATCTGTTGTCATTCTTTGACTACATTTGTGTCTGGTGACAAATGTCAGAACAGATCTGATGTGATCAGTTTGACTAATCGTCGAGCCAGGAAACAGAACATCTTCTCTTGCTTGATTTTCAGAATCATTTGTGAATGATTTCTCTTCGCTTTCACAATCCATACGCCGGTGCTTGCTAGGCAGCTCATCTGTTGAAGTTTCATCTTCACTAGAGGATGCAAACTTTTCATCAAACTGTGCAGAAGCAGCTTCCGTTCCAGATGAGATCACACTGTTGGGTTGACACAGGTTCTTGGGTTCTACAGAAAAGCAAGACAGAAGTGGTGCATGAATCGCATTAGGTAAATATATTTTTGTTTAATTACTATAAAATAACAATTATACCAATTAACTTATACATCGCGTCATTCTACAGTTTTAGTTGGAGTATTTTATCTAGCTGAAGTAGTTTATGTCTAAACTATACATGCAGGCACCTTCCAAATCAGAAGAAATTTCATCAGGTTTCTCTTTGATCTCGTGCAGATTTCTGTGATTCAGAGCGACATGACGCCAAGCGTTGTACTTGGTCGAATAGCGACGAAGACAAAGCAAACAAGTCCATTTAGAATCGCCTAGAATTTTAGAGTAGCTTTTGTTGTTCATTCGGCAATCTGAGAGAGCTCTACGTATCATGGGTAAGTACACATTCGGCACTGTGACTGAACAAATACAGAAATTTTTTTAGTGCATTTCCCGCGATGTCTCGTGAAAGAAAGTTTAGTCTTGTGTTTTGGCTAGAAGAAAAGCAATATTCTATCGTAAAAACCATTGACGTTGTTGACTCCAGACATGCTAGAGTGGGAGATCGGACGATGGTGCGCTGGGACGGTGAGGTTCATCTTGCTGAAATTCTAGAGATTTCAGGTAGGCTAATGGTTTTGAGGAGGCTGCGACTGCTTCTGTTGCTGAAGTTGTACTGTGGTAGTGGTGGTGCATGGTAGTGTGTGTGTGTGTGTGTGTGTGTGTGTGTGTGTGTGTGTGTGTGTGTGTGTGTGTGTGTGTGTGTGTGTGTGTGTGTGTCTTTGTGTGGATGTGTGGGACCGTGCGCGTGTAAATAACTAGTAAATCAATGTTTGGATTTGTAGGCAACAAAGGCTACCTAGCTGACCAGCTTGACAAAAAAATCAAGCGATCAGAGATTGAGAGATTAAGCCAATCAAAGCGACAGCCAAAACGGAAGACATTCTCCAATGATGATACGGATCAACCTTCAAAGAAAGTAATTATAGAGTGGTATATCTAGTTACAATGTGCATGCAATAGAAAGTATCACGATCTACCACGTACAGAAGTCAAAGAAGAAACTGCAATCACGGGCTGAACTAACGGCAGGCGATCTTGTTGTAAAACAGATGGGAAGAAGTTTTCCTAGTGAACCTGAAAGGTTAGTGCCTATAGACTACAATCTAGGTGTTTTGACTCGAGCCTTCTGTGCAATTACTACAGCAACAGCCCAGACCTGACAATTTCTGATGATATGTGGACAGATCAAGAATGTATGTAAATGTAGACGTTTACATGTGCTCCTATCTACGTAACGTGCGTTCATGAACTCGTTATTCGTCTCTGTAACTGTCACCAATCGGCCTGTCAACTTGGATCGAGTTTGAGTGGTTAGCAGGTTGCTTAATTTATGTATTTTCGTATTTTTTAGGTGACTGGCGATCGTCTACTGACGAAACGACTTGAAAAAGTCGAGGAAGTCGTGATAAGTCTTGTGACAGGGCTGAACAGCTTGAAAGAGTTTAGTTATGAGTAGCTAGTCGCTCTGTTTTTGCATGCGTGTTGTCTGTATGTGAATATGTACTGTACTGTGATTGAAGAAATTTATATATCCATCTACAGTCTATAGCTAGATATATAAAATGTCTGGTCTGCAGGTAACGGCCCCTCAGTAAGTTACACTGTCTGTATGTTAGCTAGTGCATACGTACAGTTTCTAGCTTATATATCTTCTAGACTGAATGCCATTGAGAGATTACTAAATGATTGACCATGTGTACATATTAAAATTAATTGATCTTTTGACCAAATAAACTGTATCTCAATAATTTTACATTAAAAGTTTAGTTATTCAGTCTGTCATTTGGAGCTAAAATGTACTGACTACCTCCTCTTATTTGATATGTCACTCTCAGTGGTGTTGTTATGGGACAGATCACAAGTCCGGAGAGGGGGTGGGGCAATTGCTAGCTAGCTCCCTCAAGACTTTGGCACATAGTAGACTTTTTGACACTACAAGCTCTAAAAGGAACATGCAATGGACAAGCAGTTTGAATCACTCCCAGTTATGGCTGATTTCTATGTAGTTGGGCTTGGTCCTGGACCTCTGACATTTGGCCCCCTCAACCACGGAAAGCTGGTGACGCTGCTGTGACCAACTGTAATTAGGATAGCTGTAACAGTTTACTATAGTTGTAGGGTTGTAGCAACAGTAGCAGTTGTAGAGACACCAGCTTGTGACAGGAAGTAGGAAAACCTTTATTGAGGGACTGTTGATATAGGAGAGAATAAAAGGAGAGGGTTAAAATGTGAATAACTAAGGAATGCCAACTTTGTATCATAAACCAATGTATATAGGTATGTTGCACAATGGAACTGATATACAGTCTTTATTGTAGCGATGGACATACCATCATCATTTATTTCAAATTTGTACACGGGCAACGTAATATAACAGCAGGATGGTGTTAGATGGCTTATTTACGCAAAATGTACCCAAAATAGCAGCAGTCTGCAAGTTCTTATCAAATGTCATTCAAATCTAGGTATGCGTTCACAATTACGTAGAAAGTCTTTGTCACTATGTTCGTTGTTCTAATGACAATCAGTACAATCTGGACTGCAGTAGGTAGATCTTCGAGTCTTCTGTACTCCCATGCAATGTCCTTTGATTGAACATTTGAGTCATAAGGGATAGAGACCTCAATAAACCATGCTTTCTTGTCTTGTTTGCTCAATACAACGATATCTGGTCGGGTGGACTCAACGTTTCACTCTATTTGTATCTGAAAATCTTACGATATCTTTACTTTGTCGTTCTCTCTGAACTGACTCTCGCTGAAGCAAAATCATACCATGATGATCAAACTATAGATTACTTTTGTAGCACCATCATGTCGATTCTTGGACAGTGTAGAAGTCAATGATTAACTCGTCGTTGTCATCAATATGATATCATCATCATCATCATCATCATCATCATCATCATCATCATCATCATAATCATGTATGGTGCTTCACAGAATGATGCATACAGATCTAATCATGTTGGAATCTAACTCTGTGACAAACTTTCTTTTGCTGTGTTCACGATACAGACACTGTGACATGTTCTGAATGTTTGCCCATTATAGCTACAGCAAGGGAGGTACACATGGAGACACAATCATATTCTGTCAGCCATAACAGATGGTCTTGATGACTGCCTGCTATTAGACAGTTTTCGCTTGACTGTGACCTTATAGTCTCCAGTTGTACTCTGACATTGCAAACCTCAGGGAAGCTATCTGTAGGAATGCCATAAATGTATGTTGCTCATACATTTTGTAGGTAAAGTGTATGTAATTGTTTGAGTAAATTATCTAACTATTTACAGTAAACTATAAAAGAGTGTTATTCTACAATATTAGATACTTGAGTATAATAACTGAGTGATGCTACACAGCCGTTTTAAATGTGCCTTTGCTTTAATTGAAGGTTGGCATCATCACTTTGTAGTCACAGCAGCTCCTCTTTGAACAATACAGCGTTTTTATGTATTACTGTCATCTACCTTATGCATACGTGTGTATACAATGACATATGTATGTATGAATGATTTTTGTTCGATTGCAATACATTTTTGGTTATTTGATCCTTGCATATTTGATCTTTGTGCTGATGATAATAGGATACCATCATGTGGCAGTGATGCTGCAAAAGGTGTAGTGCGGCTCTAAAAGGGTACACATGCCGTAGACATTACTGACTATTATTGACTATTAGTAAAAAAAAGTAGCTGGTTTTGTGTACTAGAACTGTTTCTTTTTTGCTCTTGCTTAAAATCCTTTAACTTGATAGAAGAATTATGTCTATTGTATGTGCCAGCATTGCATGCCATTGCTAGGTTTGTTTTGTATTATACATGTTTCAGAGCTTCTCAAGTCATATTTCCGGAAAATAGCTTTAATGGGGACTTAAATTTCAAGGTGTAATTAAAGCTCAGACACTTTGCTTGTTTTTGTTCTTTCATCTTTTGTCTTCTGAGTTTGACCAAAGGAGGTCGGATAATTGAGGGTCAACTGTATGCAATTGCACTTGGAAGGGTTTTGATTGTTGTTGTTAAATTGATTGCTAGTCTTTACTTGGACATACGTAATTTTGGAGAATGTTTCTTTTAGTTTGTTATCTTGTATTATTGGTATATTTTGATTTTACAGGAAATTTCGAAGTTGAATTCAAACTTAAGAACTTATGAATATGAAGGCGACAGTGATCATGTAAGTATAGCTCATGTATTGTTGATTAAATAGTCACTTAGTAACAATGATTATTTGTTTTTTTAATTTTAGGACAACTTCGAAGACACAAATGGCCACAGCATGAGTATGACAGTTCATAGTGCTAATTTTAATTCCAACAATTTACTGAACGTTTGATGCGTTATTAAGCAACTCTAAAGGCCAGAACTAAAGAAGCCCAGAAACCTTCAATTGCTGTCAGAGACCTGGCAGTCAAGCTTTTTAGTGAGGAAGAATTGACAAAATGCAGCGTTCGAGGCAGAAAAACCCACAAGAATCTTGACGCTAGGCCCTCTCTTCCTGCAAAGAAGCTACTAACTCTACACTGTAAGCATATTCAGTGTTTCTGATGGTTCAATTTTGTGTTAAGTTAAACTGTTCTCTTTTTTAGCGCTGGTCCAAAAGCATTTCCCTGGTTGTAAAACCAGCGAGATTAATCAGTTTCTGGCCGACGAAATGAAATTTTGTCGCCAGAAAAGTGAACAGTGAAAACACTTGGCATATAGTGATTGTCAATTATTCTAGACTATCTGTGCATGTTTGTTTATATGTAGAACAATTGTTTCTAGTGAACATAAACATACAACAAAGATTCACGAGTGTGTCTTTATTCATAACTAATTGCATGACCTGGTAATTTAATTAATGCTCACATGATCATGGAAACCATGGTTTCCATGAACCCATGATATCATGGAAAACCATGGAAAACCATGGTATTTTTAACATGCTTTCCATGGAATGTTTCTACCATGCTTTCAATGGAAAGCCTGTGTTTCCATGGTAAAAGTACCATGAAAATTCCATGGAAATACCATGGTTTACCATGCTCTATTTGACAGGGGCAACGCCTAGATTCGTCGAACTCTTGTTGGGTGTTGTCTTCAACGATTGCCCACTTGTCATTGACCATGCACAAACACTACAATGTAAACGCCTATTCTACACTCAACCGACCAAACCTTGTTTCGCTGCCACTTTTGACGAAATTCGCGACTCATTTACGGGTACAGTACAATGGCCATTGCATTCAGAAAATTTTCCAATGGATAAGTTTGTGTTCCACTTGTCGATCACGCATATCTCAAGCGCTAGAGGTTCTTATGCCACCGGATGAAATCCGTAAACTAGCCCATACCGGTCTGGTCCTAATCTGGATGTTTATTGATAGTTGATTGATAGTTGATTAATTCTTTGGTTAGAGTACTTGTGCGCAGGGGATGGCGCTATTTCATTCTGTTCTCTCTCTTATTTTTTGCTCGACGGCGTACATGGCTACCCTGCAGGTTCGCCGGAACCTGTATGTGACTCTTTTGGCTCCTATTATTTTAGACTGTGGTGGTCACAGTGCAGAACCTCAGACTGGGGCCTCACCGTTCTCTGTTACTCGCTTCGTTGCAAATGGGAAAGCATATACAGGACAAAGCTATCAAACTATTGGTTCATACTCTGAACGGTTGGAGTTTTATTGTAGATGTACGTCCGCTTTTTGTTCTACTTTCAGTTGAGATCACTTCTAGCAGTTTCAAGGGGTTTATGTGTCAAGGGCGCAGCTACAGCGACAGTGCGGACACAAACGCTTGGGGTGAGTTTAAAGACTTTCCCACCCCGAAAGCAAAAACCTTGGCCTGCACCTCACCCAAGATAACTGCTCCGTAAGAATTGGATGGTTTCTATACTTGTACGTGTGGCTAGACTCTGCGTATCTCTGTCTATAGGGCGCATTTGTTCATAACAACGCGGATGTGGTGGCTAGTTTGAATGCCTCGTGGATGGCACCAAGTACCGTGGTGGACTCCAGTCTGCAGCTCTAGTAAAAAAACACGACGCTTGTGTTGTCTTAGTCTCTTGATTAAACGCGTTGCTGTCAATGTTCTTTCTATACAGCTGCACTGTGGTTCAAGAGAGGGTAACGTATTGGGTCAAATTGGTGGCGACATCGGATCCATTTGGTGTAAACTCGACATGCACTGTGACGGAAGCCGTATGTGTCTCTGTATGCTCTCTCATAATCAACAGCCTTTCCTTGTTTATATCGAATACAAAGCGGTTATTGGTTACTGAAGATTAGATGAAACAGTATTGAATATCTATTGCAATGGTAAACACACACATACACACACACACACACACACACACACACACACACACACACACACACACACACATACACACACAAACACACACACACACACACACACACACACACACACACACAAACACACACACACACACACACACACACACACACACACACACACAGCACACCACATACACATGTATAAACACACCAACGCACAAATATGTAAACACACACCTACACACATGTACACACACACGTCACACTTACACGCACACTCATAATTCAGTTGATACTCTGAATCAGCAGTAATGTTGCAGAAGTTTAAATGCAGCAATTTAAATTAAAATCAAAATAGAGAAGTCATTTTGTAGATGTCTATTAACAGCACTGCATATAGATTTGCTAGCTATATTATATTTAAATTTACCTAAGATGTTATCAAACTAATACTCAAACGAAACCGTCTAAACGGTTAGAGAAACATAAGAAAGAAAGACAGGCCAAGTTTCATAATTTACTGGCATCACTGGGGTTTGAACTTCCAAACCATGGATTGGTAGCCATTTTTAATATTATTATTTATATTTACAGTATTATAAACCACTACACTGGCCTCTTAGCTTCATGTCCTTCCTGCCTTGTAAGGAACTTTATGCTCTCCAAGATATTTATCAGCATCCGAACGTTCAGTTGTTTGTTCTGATGATCGATGTGACTCAAACAGCATGTCACTAACGTCATTCTGTTGTGTTGTCATAGCTCGAACGAAATCCAAATGGTATTTCCTGTCTGATGTTTCCTGAAATTAATGCGACGAACAGCACAAACTTTGTTATAGATTAAAACATAATTATATTAGTCTATTTATCAATTGAAAGACGAACAATCAACTTATAAAGCATTCTTACAGTTTGTGGTTTCTTTGGAAATGATTGCGTCTTCCTTCTTTGCAAAAATTTCCCTTGTCGAGAAATGATCTTTCTTTAATGTGAGTAGTAAAAGAAGACCACAGAATCCGTCGCTTACCGCTGGTCCAGTCCAGCCAATATTGAATTGGCTGAAAATGCTGCTGCTTTCCCTTACTTCCAAAAGAAGGAATAGGAAAACTTCTTTTGGTGGTGCTGGTGAGAATCCATCGTACGCGCTCAGCTCCCAATCACGGACTCAGTAGACAAGCTACACATTTGCCATTGTACAAATACGCAGTTAATGCAGTGGAGGCGTGGTCTTGCCGTCTCGGCTGCTACGACTATGGGATCTCAATTTTACCACGCTGGTTATCCAATTTGTTCCAACTCATCAAGATGGATACACACGAGAGACAGGCCTTTAGAGGCTCGAGGCGACACCAACAGTGAAAGGGAACAAGTTTACAGTACCTAGAAGAGACTCGGTTATTCATAAGCGTTGTATACACTTTATATGGATCGTCTTGAACGACTTGCAATCGCTTTCGATCCAGTACGACGAGACGTTGAAGACGTATACGAAAAGCGCTCGAGTTGAAAAGGCGATGCGATGACGGGAATCTAGTGGAATGTCTACGAGTACGCGTAAATGGAAAGATGCAGCGCTTATTGCTTTCCTAGTTGTAGATGATGAAATATTTGAAAGATGAATATTGCAAGTCAATGTTTTCTATTATAGTTCTCGTCAATCTCGGCTGGTGCTACAGAGAGAGCGGGAAATTTGAGAAAAGTTTGAGTTTACTGGATGAGGCTTTCACAATCAATCGATCGTGATCATCATTTTCTCATCTCTCCTTGGCATGTGGTATTATATAAATACTGCATGATTCCTAAGAGATCCAAATTCATATCTCGCCTTAACTCTACGTACGATTTACTTGACAGAATTATGAAGCTTGGAAATTTTCAAGAGAACCGATGGATTGCAAGCGTATCATTAACGTCATCACATTCTCTATTGGCGGAGTGTGAGTACAGTAGTCTGGAAATTCTTTCTATCGTAATGAACTGTAGACAGAGCTGAACATCACGTGATCATTTTTGTTATGCTAAATCTGTTGGTTTGAAATGCTCAATGTTTCCAAATTGCATGGTATCGACAATTTTGATAATGTGTCTGTCATCCAACTAACCATATCAATTTTAGTGATACAATGCTGCAAAGTGATTAACCGCTTAGAATTGCATGCGTTCTAGAGAAACAGTTTATGCACGTTTTATTCAGTATCCTTACTTGATTTTCGCTCAAACTTTCTTAAATTTGCTAGATAGGTTTGTCCCCATCACAAACAAATTCCAGTGACAAAGTTGGCGTATGGATCCACGTCATCGCTAATGCAATATCACCTCTACCGTACATAATAAAGCACAACGGTACAAGTGGTAATTACTAACTAAAATGACTGTTTTACCTCATACAATCAAGAATCACTTTTCCTCCAAATTGTTGTACTCACACTCTATTTCAAAACTATTTTAAGAAATGAATTTATACAATATTCTTTCTTGCCATTCTTTGTGTATCCTCAACCAAGGTTAAGAATTCCGGTATAGCGGTCATACATCAATAAATATTACGAAAATATGGATATTTCATGCCACCGATTCCGCAACTATAGATATAAATCTAACCAACGGACAATCGAGTATATATGGTTGGCAGTTTGGTGCAAATCACTGTGTAGACACACCCCGCTTGCGCGGCAACACCTGAAGTATATCCAGATATATAAATAGAGTTTAGATTAACCAGTAATCCTTGCAACAGCCTCCGAGGTCATAACGCAATATTTTAAGCAATTTTTCATGCATGAAACACCTTGTGAAATCCGTATACCAATTACAGCAGAAACAGACATGCGTGCGCACGCACGAACACTCACACACATTGGCACACACACACACACACACACACACACACACACACACACACACACATACAAACACGTACTCTCGCATGCACACACGCACGTACGCACGCACCCACAGACACTCGTAATATTTCGCTCCACCTGCACGGGTATCGAGAATCAACAAATTATTTGCATGCTATAATCGGGGAGATGCAAAATTGTACACGTTTATCTAGACACAAAGTTTCTGACACTATTACGTCTACTTACGGTATTCCTGGTATCTGAAACTGTGGCATTGCAAAAAAGCCTTACTAGTTGTTAATTTCTGGCCCTTATTATTATGAGATGGGACTTTATAGACTGTTATGACATAGTTTTGTAAATTATAATTCTAAGGAAAATGGATGGCTCTACAAGAATGGAGACACGGGGAAGCGACTATTAGAATAATACGTATAGAACACAATCATTAGAATTTGTGTACTTTAGTATACACATACACGACTAAATCATACACTATAACCCAAAAAATGAAGGATGTTTGAAGAAAAATGTTTATCAAGGTTGAAAGCAATTCGTAGAGAGTCTGAAAGAACTGCTACATCAAAAAAGCACCAAAGAAAGCGTACTGATGAGAAAAATAGTAGTAAGGACTACTATTCATGAAACGCACAGATACTTTATCTTTGTTTTTAAGTAGCAAAGATCGTCCAGAATAGGGAGTATATTGATCGCTGTTGTCTTGACTATTCGTGTGCGAGTAAAACTGACAAGAGCCGTTGATTGCAATGCAGAATTTTGAATCGCGAGTGTAACTTGAATGGCTGTAAAACCTCATCTGAACGTAAACATAATAGAGACCGTCTCTTGGTACGGTAGCGATTCCATTGCCATACTGCATGCCTCCACGAACGTAAGGAGAATAGGAATATCCACTGGAACTATACCATTGGGTTACAAGACCTGTATCGTAAAGGAGAAACAGCAATTAGCATGTTAACTGCAATTACGTATTTTTCTTCAAGGGAAACGTCAACTTTCACAAACATGCATTTCACAAATTTATATATTACGTTATCAGGTTGTTTATCAGTTTTTACACACAGTAGTGGTCTAAATAAATTTGTGTTAATGTCTACATGTTCGTCTTTCCGAATATACATCGTAACATTTAAGTATAATGAATATTATCATAACATTTTATAGTTTTATCAATTGCCTAAGCATTAATCAAGCTAAATATGTAACGAAAAGATGCCAAATTACTTTATGCTGCAACAATTTGGTGAAAATATATTTGTTAAAGTATCTAATCGTTATAAATGTACAAACTGGCAACTGGATCAAGATCCTACAGTAAATGACGCTTTCACGCCCAATCTAATTCCAAGCTATCGCAAAATCATTGCAATAAATCAAATCCACTTGGAAAGGTGGGTTCAATCTATATTGATTGCGATCAGTTGAACCTAACAATCAAATAGTGGGCGTTACCTTCACGTGCGCTACGAGTCAAGTCGAAACAGCGAACACTCCTTACTCTACTTTGTTCTCGCCCAATTTATGTCAACACTTTTTCAACTCATACGTACTTATCCGCACAGTAGCCAAGTGACACCCAAAAAAGGCGAAATATTGTTTCCAAATTAAAGTGTAGTGTTGGCGCTCTCTATACCTCAGCCAGTGAGATCGCACGAACAGTTGCGTTCAGATTGCGATCCATTTCTTTCTTGTCCAGTTTGGACAGGATTAATATAACAAGTGGAAATCAAATTACTAACATAGAATGAAAATAAAATGTATACAAAATTATTTTAATTGAATAATATTTATTATCTACATTGCATTAGTTGCTAGATGAGTACTCAACCGGTATTTATAGGATTTTTGTAGGATCGGATCTTGAAAGAACCGCTATAATGCCATCGGTTTTTCGTTATACAGTATAGCCAGCCTAGCAACGCCACCGTAAAATGGATATTGTGCGGGCAACATACACGTACGTTTAAATAGAATACGATTACGATCACGTAACTCTGAAAATTGACAAAATTGCACAATTTTTGAAATTTCAGTGGTCTTGTTGCTCGGCATTTATTTGCTTGTATATTTACATATATACCCTTTTCTATCCTACTCGACATCTTCTCACGTTACACGTTCTTAATCCCTTTCATTCCTGTCCTCTTTGAGTCTTTCTAAACGACGGTTCTCTTGGGAGGCTCTAAATCATCCTTGTATGATCTTGATTAACATCTTTGCCATTAGCAACATTACCAGGTGGAATGGAAAGAAACGAGTCAAAAAACTGGACCTACTGTTTAAAACGGAAATACACGCACAAAGACTTGAAAACCATGGACCTTGTATTACGTGGCTTTCTTGCCAAACTGTCAACCATCACTAGAGACCACCAACACTCACATTAAATCAAATCCGAAACATTCCTCATTCCCTTCTTGCATAAATCGCAATGACCAGTACTCCGAGTGATCATACAACAAAGAACTTAAATATATGGTTGGTCCGGGTTTCTCATGATAAATGAACTCGACTCTAAAAGCGCTGGCTTTTTACATTCTGTCATCCAATTACTAAGACAAAAGTAGTCAAAACATCTCATACGCGATTTGTTCAATATTTTGCATATTTTACGATATTTCTTTTTTTACTACTGCACATATTAGTTTGAAATTGATTTGATTGCAAATTTCTGCATTTCATTAGATGTACAATGACCGACGTGCTTATAGATCCACCTAGCGTATGAGATATAGTACAAAATATAAAAACATTATATTGCGGAAGTTAATTATATAAAATGTTAACAAGGGTTCAGATACTCTGGTTTGTCATACTGTTTTCGACACAGCTGGTCTTTGTAGCTTTTCAAGCAATTTGAGAGTAAAGATTTGAGGTAGTATTGCAACAAGCTAAACGAGCATTGTCTAGTGTGGGAATGATTTCTGCATTTTCAAAGACTCACGTGATAACAACGTCAAAATTTGACGCCAATGGGTTGCTGCCAATGTCTTACTTTTTTTGACAGCCTTGATTTAGAGGTACAAGTAGTCTACTTTGCAAAGCAACAAAAGGCCTTTCTGTGACGCCATATGAGCCATGCACATGAAAACAGTCGTCCCGGAACTCGAGTAATAACAGTTTCTTGTATTACAAATAGTCTTAGGACTGTTTAGCCTAACTCTAATGAAAATTTCAGATGTTCTCTGCCAACATTATTCTAGACAAAGGAAACCCAGACTTCCGGTTTGTTGCAAGACTGTTGAAGATTTGAGTGCTGCTTAAAAATCAGCTGTTTTAGTGGGGGCGCAAAATGCTATAATCGCAAAATTAGCATACTGCTCAGCCTATTCATTCAGCTGTTTTCTGTTCGGTCGTGACAATTTTGGTGCTGTTTCTTCTTCTTGACATTGACTGCGTGGTCTACAACTTGTCTAGAAACTCGCGGCAAAATAGAAGCCCTCACAAAATAGCATTTCCCAACGCGTTACTGCAACATCTGTCGGAAAATTGCGAGGGTCAGTAAACAAGTTTCTGAAGAGGTAGCAGAGGGCAGTAGTGATTACAGGAAACGGTTAAGAGAAAGAAAACTACAATTGCACGAGATGATCGTTTGTTACAGAAATTCGCTATTGCTGACAGAACAGCTACGTCGCGAGGCAGCTGAACGAACGCTTTGCCACTGTAATAGGCAAATTCCTCTTTGAGAGATCCATCGTTCGTCGTCTCAAAAAGAGCGTGTCTGCGCGTGTCGAACTCGAAGAAGCTACGTTGACGCCTTACATCTAGCCGTCTTCGTGAGTGGACGGTATTAGACCAGCACCTGGACACTCGAGAAGTAAAAACCAGCGTAGTTTCTTCAGCTGAACTAATGCGATGCTAATCCCAACAAAAACCTGTGGCACTGGTTGAAGGTCACCGCTAATCAGCACCGCCTTGAAACATAAGAAGGACTCTGGGAAGCAATACGGAACGCCAATAGACTGGAATACATCCAGAAAACAATTGATCGAGTGTTTCAATGAATCCTTGCAACTATGGAGTCGGGAAGGTGATCTGGAGGTCTACAATGTCTGGAGCGATGATATGCGTTCTGACAAAATGCTGTAGCCAGATCTGTTTGAGCATTGTCCCGTATGTCTTACAAAAGAGACTCAGCGATATCTATTCCCCCACGTAAAAGACGACAAACGTGAGAAGCGCAAACGACATCATTAGGACATTACGAGGTCATACAGAAGCTCTAAGAGATGCGCCTTATTAGACAAAAATGTGATGTTTATTATATACAATGGCGATATCTTTACAAATTCTTGCTGTTGATCAATCGGTGCGTCATGACGGCACGAATCTTGCCCACTTTACTGTGCGTAAACACAAAACGTTCCAGGAATCAATTGGTTGAGTTTTTCAATGCATACCAATGAAAGAGATTTCATTGCAGACCGTTATACCCTTTCTCCTAATAAAGTCATAATCATTGCTGACATTTGCGGTAAGTCTGTTATTTTGCATCTAGCACGACAACCCTGGGCCAAAATACGTCTAAAGGCTATGAACATGGTTGCATATGGCCGTCACAATTACGTCGTGCGATTACGTTACAACAATGACAAGGTTGATCTTGTTGAAGTCATGGAGTGGACTGGAGAGAGTGGTCACGAGGCAGTCTTCGGTTTATGTCGAGAATTGGAAGCGACCA